>NW_012111031.1:9379160-9379807 GCF_000951035.1 Colobus angolensis palliatus
AACAAAAAAAGGTGAAAGCAGCAAGGCTTGGTTATTGACTTGATAATTGGGGACAAGAAAGTAAGTGTTATTAAGGATGACTCTGGGTAAGGGTTGTAGCTGAAAGAAAAGATAAATTTAAGTTTCTTAAAGTCTCAGGTTTCTCAGGGTTTGGGTAGCTAAATCAGTTGTTAAACAACCCTCATCTTCATCTCCCCTTACCCCTTTCTCAATAGAGACCGTGTTTTTAAATGTCAGGAAGATATTATGACACTCCTTAGGAAGAGGTCATTATACTCCTACTTAGAAACCTTTAGTTGTTTCCTATTTATTTTTTTTTCTGCTTCTAATGTGATGTTCTAAAGTCTAAATGCGTGAGTGTGGGCCCTACAAGTTATATTAAAGGAAATCCATCATCTCTTCCCTCACTGCAGGGCTCTGGGGGAAAGAGTTGAGAGCTGTAGGCAGTGGAGTTAAATCATGCGTAGATGGCAGCCCTAAACACCCGTCTGGATATCCTTGTGGCTGTGAGGCAGGGAGAGGGAGAACAGGAGTTGGATAGCTTTACCAACTGGATTTTCGCCTACCAGGCTGGGCTTCCTTTCCGTTTGAGGGCTCCCTGTGTTCTGTGATGTGGAACACCTGGTAGAACTGCGTGTGCTGCTCTA
>NW_012111031.1:9380632-9414152 GCF_000951035.1 Colobus angolensis palliatus
GATCTGGCTCACTGCAACCTCCACCCAGGCTCAAGCCATCCTGCCACCTCAGCCTCCTGAGTAGCTGGGACCACAGGCATGCACCCCCATGCCCCGCTAACTTTTGTAGTCTTTGTAGAGACAGGGTTTTGCCACATTGCACAGGGTCATCTCAAACTCCTGGGCTGAAATGATCCAGCCCTTGGCCTCCCAAAGTGCTGGGATTACAGGTGCGAGCCGCCGCACCCGGACTTATGCCTGTACTTCCTCAACAAAGAATAACGATGTGAAAAAATCTCATCCTGGTGTTTCACTTCCCCAACTCATTCAGTGGTCCCCCATATCTTCAAGGATAAAATCAAAATGTCTTAGCTTAGGCACAAAGCTCTTTCCTCTCTCTGTCCCTCCCTCTCTCCTTCAATTCTAGATTCTGTCTCTTTCTTTAGAATGGCCCCTTTTTAGTCCTCTAGGATCTGGAGGACTGGCCTCAAGTCTAAATCTTTGCTTCTGCAAAGGGGTAAGAGGAAGCAAAGATTTTGCAAGTAAGGCAAGGGGAAGCAAAGCTTTTGAAATCAGGAGCAAAGATTTAGATACAGACCAATCTCAGGCCCCACTGCAGACCTCCTGAATCAGAGCTTGCGTTTAACACAATCCATGGGAGATGTGTGTGCATGTTGATGTCTGAGGGGCCGAGCTCTATAGCTTATGCCTCCAGCTGTCCTCTCTCACACTACTGTGAGCACTGAGTGCAGGTTGGTTATTGTAATTTTTATCTATGTGTCACATGCTCATTCATTAAGAAGTCAAATAAAATACTTACTATGTGTCCCTTTGCTCCACTTGAATTCCACTTCCACCCCAACACTTGGAACACTTAGCGTTTCCCATTGCTGCTGTAACATATTACCACAAATGTAGTGACCTAATAGAACAAACATTTATTCTCTTACACTTCCGGACATCAGAAATAAAAATGAGTTTTAAAATGCTAAAATGAGGTTATCAACAGGGATGGTTCCTTTTGGAGGCTCCAGGGGGCATCTGTCCCCTGTCCCCCCGAACCCTTGGCACATGGCTGCATTGCTCCAATTTAGCTTCCATCTCACCCAACCTTCTACACCCTCCCTGACCTTCTTGGCTTCCTCTTATAATGACCCTTGTGATTACAATGGGCCCACCTGGACCATCCAGGCTAATCTCTCCATTTCAAGATCCTTAATTTCTGCAAAGTCCCTTTTGTCATATAAAGAAACATTCACAGATTCCAGGGATTGGGACATCTTTGGGGGGCCATTATGCAACCCACCACTTGTTTCTTTTCTTAGTTAGCTCTGAATATCTGTTAATATGTGTTGGTATGTCTTGACTAATCAATTTTAGACCTTATTAACTCATTTCTTCCTCTCATTCTTATAATTATTCAGTAATTTGAACTTTCCCTTTTATGACTATATAAACATTTTCTCACTGCCAAGCCAGTTGGTATACTCTGGTTATATCTTCCTGTAAAACTTTTTGAACATATTTTATTTTAGCGTTTTCTTAGTTTCCTTTGAACATTTGACTGTCTTCTGACAGCTTTTGTGACTGTTCTACAAAATACCTCTTGATGCAGATTTCTAAACAATTTTCCAACTTACACCTGTCAGATAACTTGTCGATTTATTTTTTCTCTCCCTCCTGGATCCCTCTTTCCTCCTGCTTTAACCTGTCCTGGGTGTTTGTAGGCCTGGTGCACAGCTGTTGTTCTGGGACTTTCCTTTAACACTATAATTCTCAGCCTCCTCTGCACACTGGATTCACCTAGGGAGCTTTAAAAATCACAGACACCTGGGTTACACCTCCAGAGAGCCTGCTGTATTGTGGCCTGGGCTTCAGGGTTTCAAAAAGCTCCCTGGGTGATTCTAATGTGCAGCCAAGGTTGAGAATCACTGTTTTAAAGTTATCTTGGGAATTGCTTTTATTGCTTTCCTAAGTTGGGTTCTCTGATTTCTGGGCCTCATTTCTTCTATTTTCTTGCTTTATTTCTTTGTTTTGGTGGAGCATATTACTTAGTAGCTTCCCAAGAGAAGACACATGGAAGGTAAACATGTTCAGGTCCTTCCATGTCTGAAACTATCTTTATTCAGCTCTCGCACTTTGCTTGCATTTTTATTGATGACTATTCCAAACTGGACATATTTTTCCTCCAGAATTTTGAGGCATTGCTCTTCTAACTTTGGGTACTGGTTCCTGAGAAATCCAAGGCCATGTGAATTTCAGACTTTATGTGGGGGATTTTCTCTGTTTCCCCTGAAAATACTTTAGTATCATCTTTTCTTTTTCTGGCATTCTGTAATGATGAGATTTAGTGTGAAAATCTTTTTTAAATTGATTTTAAATCTAGAAATTCATCTCTAGTTCTAGATGATTTTTTTGTGTTATCTGTTTGATTTATATCCCTTCATTTTCTCTTTTTGGAATTTCTATTATTCAAATTGTAGACCTCCCGGGTTTATCTTCTAACTTTAGAGATTTTCTCCTGTAAGTTATCTTTGACTATCTTTTTACTATATTTTGGCATATTTTCTTGACTTTATCTTCTAAATATTTTACTGATTTGGGTTTTTTTGGGGGAAGAAGGGGAGATTTAAAAAAAAATTCTCCAAACTCCTCCTTTTTTCTTTGTTACTTATATATACATATATACATATATATATATATATAATGTCTTACCTCTCAGAAGAAACAGTACAGGAAACAGAAGAAAACTTCAAAGAGAGGGACTCAGAGGCTCACTGGTCAGTATGCAGTACTTTATAGAGTCATTTCATTCTCTGCCTGGCATTTGTCCACTGCTGCTGTCTTCCTGTCCTCTCTTCCCATCCTCCTTCCCTCCCTCCCTTCTTCCCTTCCTCACTAGGTCTTATATGGAATATTTGTGATAAAGACTAGCCTTCTCTAATATAAAAAGAAGGGGTTATCAGAAATAAAAAGAAGGGATTGTCAGAGAATCACTTTTCCCCTTCTATGTCTTAGCACAGTCCCCTTGAGTTTAGGATGCAAATAAGAGAAAGTCATAGGATGTATGTTTACCTGCCCAATGCAGCAGGGTTTGGATAAACCAGGGATTTCTGAACACATGAAGCTCCAGTTTTCCAGCTGGCACTGCTATAGATGATACTATTTTGAAAGCTTCTCTCTTTTTCTGGGAAGTGGTTCTTACTATTTGATGGTATGTGGCTTTTATAGTGACAGAAATGGGAGAGTGAACTAAGAAGTGCTTGAGAAAAGTTATATGAAAGTTCATGTAGGTTGCAAAAAGGGGGAACCAGCCTACCTGAACTTTATGGGTTATTAGTCCTGAGAACTAGGTCTGGAATATGTAACCTGCTGCCATGATGCTGCTGGTAGTTTTTTATGAGATCCACGTAATTTCCTAAGCATTAGCTCTTTGCCTTACAGAAGCTGGGGATGCAGATCAATTGAAGGAGAGAAAGCATATGACAAATAAACAGAACACTTGAAATGCCATAAATTTCAGAACACACGCTCACTATGCCCGGGTGTGGAACTCTGGTGTGCTGGGTCAGAGACACCGAATTCTCCCGCATGTGCTGGCTTGCCAAAGGCTTTGGTGTCATGTGTTCCTGAACAGGCTTTGTTTTGCTTTTCAGAAATAGAAATAAGCTTCATTCAGATGAGGGATGCAAGCACTTAGAAAATATGCATCCTTGAAATTATATGGTATCAACCACTAGTTGACAAGCTGCTTAATCAGATATCATTAATGAGCAGTAGACATGCCAGTTCTTCTAAAGGCAGTGCCACTATTGCTTGTCTTTAATATTGACTGATCAACTAGTTGGAATATTCTGGAAAATGTCCTAAACTTTCCACTAGAAGGAATAAACTATGTTGATTGTCTCTGAGGGGATTTTTTAAAGCTTAATTAAACATTTAGATCATCCTTTCAAATGTGCAGGATGATTGTGCTTACACTTGTTTTCTTTGTGTATATCCCAAGGGACATTTTCAGACATTTGCGTAAATCAATAACCAAGTGTGTATGGAGAGCTTACTATATGCTCAGTACAGAGGTTGCGTTATTAGCACCAGGCCCATAGTAGGCAGCTTGGTGTACTGTGACAATACTTGATCCTATCAAGTTGTTTTTTTTTTTCTCTCTCTCTCTGTACCTTTACAGGCCAGAAGCTGGGCTTATAGAGATTCTCTAAGGGCAGAAGAAAACAGAAAATTGCAAAAGATGAAGGATGAACAACATCAAAAGGTACTTACAAGCCCCTACTAGTTATTGCTAACTGTTTATTTGAGGTACTAGATACTTCTGAATTCTGAACAGAATTTCTGAACAGAAAGATTTACAAACATGAAAATCCTGAAAACAAGAATACAAGCATTGAAGGTAAAAGGTGAGTTTTTGGATGTGTCTTGAGAGTATGGTGGTAGCTCCTTCTGGTGAAAACTTTCATGGTAACTAGCCTCGTGGAGTCACAGGGGATCTGCCATAGTTGGTGCCAGTAGGTCACAAAGAAGATGATAGAGCACTGGTGAACTTCTCATCTGCAAAACAAAACACCACCACCATCATTGCTATTTTTAAACCAAAGATACATAAAATTAGAGATGGTATCCAGAGAATATGATAATGTATAAGAGAGTAGGGATGCAAAGTTATGAAACTGGCATAAATATTCACTAAAAATAGTTATACACATACATTAAAACAAAGTTACACTACACGGGTATAAAAATATGTGAGGCATTCCATATGTTTTGAGCAATGGAAATCAGGGAAATGAATGCAGAGTGTTCTAAGAAAAGTGCTTAAGGAATAATCTTCATTACAATATGAAATTTCTGGTATGGTAACTGAAAATAGTCAGTGGCATACTTGATGGTCATACCTGCTTTTAATAGACCAGAAGCTCCTCAGCATGAAATGAGAATGACGAGAAAGACCCATGGTTAGCTCCAAAGTGCCACTTTATTTCAGATCCTTTAAACAAGAAAGAAAGGGAGTGGGGTGGGGCTGCAACCAACTAAATAATTTATCTTTCCCAACATTCTTATTTTCCAACTTTTCCTCTTGCCATACTAGTGGTTGACAAATCCTGTCACTATTTCTTATAGAACATTTCTCAAATCTATGTCTTCAATTCTATAATTAACTAGAATTCTAGCTCCCATTTTGATTTCCTTGATTTGGTTTAATTTATTTTTTCTTTGTCTTTCCCCAACAAGGTAATTTATTACAACAATTGTGTGTAAAAATTCCATTGAAAAATGAACTATTTGTACTAACTGATGTTGCTAGAATTTGACCCTTTTGAGCGCTATCTTCTTCCCAATAGTGTGGAACCCCTTTCTCATTCATAGTTTCACCCAGCATATGGTATAAATGTGTCACTTGGGTGTTTTGTGCATCCCAGGTCATCATTAAATCATTGAAAGAAATCATGTCAGTTGTAAATTTACTTATTTAGCTCGTATGTAAGCAAAGACGAACCATGAAACACTTTTATCCCTTTTTTTTCTTTTAATAAGTATCTTTTTGTCTTGACAAGATCCTAATCTTGAAATCTACAATTGAATAGGCAATGTTATGGTAAGATTCTAGTGGTTAACAAGTAAAAGCTAAATCTGGTACATAGTCATGTTGTACTTTTAGTGGTCTGCCAAACGACATAAAGGTGTTCATCTGTTTCTATGAGCTTTTAACTTAACATAAAATTGTGATGTACGTAGCATACTAAGGTGAATGTTGCAAAGTCAGTTGTAGATATGATTTATTTTTAAATAACTTCTAGTGGATTTTAAATAGCGTTTTTAAAAGTTTGGTATATGTATTTGGAACATAAAAACTATTAAAAGTAGAACATTTGACAAAGAGAATGCTTAACAAATTAGAATACTAGATCTGGGATTTAATTTTCGGGTTGAGCAGTTATTTTAAATAATGAAAATTAAACTTTTTATTTCTTAATCTTGTTTTTATCCTAGGCTTAGATAAATATTGATATATACATATTTTCTGGTTATTGATTGACCATATTTTTATTATATATGCTTTTACATAAATGATTTCCTTTTACTTACTGTAGCTTTCAGTAAAATGAATAACTTTAATATATAAATAATTCCATCATTAGGGATTTCAGTAACAGTAGACTACACAAGGATATTCATCCATCTATTCTACCTTACTTTTGCTTCTCTCTTGTTTTGCCTGACGTGTTGTTGTTGGGAAATGTTCATTGAGGGCATTTCCTTTTTTTTGAGACCGGATCTCACTGTCACCCAGACTGGAGTGCAGTGGTGTGATCTCGGCTCACGACAACCTCCGCCTCCCAGGCTCAAGTGATTCTCCTGCCTCAGCCTCCCAAGTAGCTGGGATTACAGGCACATGCCACTAACACCCAGCTAATTTTTGTGTATTTAGTAGAAACAGGGTTTCACCATGTTGGCCAGGCTGGTCTCAAACTCCTGACCTCAAATGATCCACCCGCCTTGGCCTCCCAAAGTGCTGAGATTACAGACGTGAGCCACCACACTTGGCCTAAGGCATTTCTTTATTTGTAGAACCTTTCATTCCTTATCACTTGAATTATTTACCTTAAGAAAATGGGAGGATCATGTTTACTATAAGAAGACACAAAACACAATACATTTTTATCATTGCACCCATTTATGTGTTTGTTTATTCCATTCATTCGACAAATATTTATTGGATACCTACTATGGAATAATTCTTAGGTAAATAATCTAGGTTAAGTTTAGGTGATAGCACATGAGTTATGTTCTACGTGTCTCTCTGACTTTCACATTTTTAATTGCTCTTGGCTCTGGGGACAAAAAGAGCCTCCTCAGCTTAAACTCTAAATATTTTACATGTGATTCACTTCCTTCTTCTAGAAATGTATTTGTAATTCCTCTTTTTTCTATATCTTCAATACATTCTTCTCCATTGGACACTTCCTTTTTTTGTCAGAAATATGCCACGGTTGGTGCCAGTAGGTCATGAAGAAGATGATAGAGCACATGTGAACTTCTCATCTCATCTCACCATTCTAAAATAAACCAGCTAACCCCTTCCTTGATTTTGCTATCCTCAGAGATATTACCTTTACTGCTTCTAGCAAATTTAAAAAAAGACAAAGGTAATTTTACTGTAACCACTTCTTTATTACTCACTTCATCCTTAATTCCTTATGATCTGGTTTATATTCACAAATGCTGTTACTGAAATTGCTTCCTAAATGTAAAATCCCTTCTGAACGTACAGTTTAGTGGTCTTTTTGTAATTCCTATCTTCTCCCTGAACTCTGTTACACTGACACCACTTTAAAGCTTTCCTTTTCTGGCTTTTTTTTTTTTTTTTTTAAACTGTATTTTTCTGGTTGATCTGTCTCAGAGTAATCTCTCCCAGCACTCATTCATTCATTCTGTAGGCAAATATGTATTGAGTTCCTTTTATATACTGAACCTTGTGCAAGTTGCTGAAGCTATAATTAAGATCAGGATAGACAAGTTTCCAGCTCTCCCGAAATTTACATTTTAATGGAGGAGGTAGACAATTAAAAGGAGACAAACAAATACAATATTATACTTGTAAATTTTATAGTAATTCATCACCTTGTAGTTATTGGTAGTAACTAGTTGTGTTAGTCAGTTATCTCATTACTATAAAGAACTATCTGAGACTGGGTAATTTATAAAGAAAAGAGGTTTAATTGGCTCACAGTTCTGCAGGCTATACAGAAAACGTGGCTGGGAAGGCCTCAGGAAACTTAGAATCATGGTAGAAGCTGAAGGGGAAGGAAGCACATCTTCACATGGCCAACAGGAGAGAGAGCAAAGGTGGATGTGCTATATACTTTTAAACAAACAGATTTCCTGAGAACTCGCTATCATGAGAACACAGGGAGGCAACCTGCCTCCATGATCTAATCACCTCGCACCAGGTCCCCCCCCCAAATTGGGGATTATAATTCAACATGAGATTTGGCTGGGGACACAGAGCCAAACCATAACCCTAATGCTGCAAGGAAATAAATTATGTGTTGTGATAATTTCAGAGTGATGTATCAAATATTGTTGATTGCCTGCCTCTCTACAGTTCTGATTTTTCTTCAAGTATCCGTTCTACTTTGCATGAACTGTGTTTCAGAAAAGGCAGGTTCTACCCCAGCTCCGGGATTCATTCCCAAAGTGGTCTAACTCTTCATGAGAATTCCGTTCTCCTTGACTGCGATTGGTTTTGCTGTGGACATGTGATACAGTTTTGACCAATGAGACTAAGGGGAACCTACCTTTGAGGATAGATTTTATCAATATGAAGTATACTACTTTTTGCATTTAATGATTTGTCAGCTTGATTTCTTTTTTGACTGTTTTGTCTGATTCTAATAATTCCTCTACCAGTTTTTTTTGTTGTTAGCATTTACATGATATTTCTTTAATCACTTAATTTTAACATCTCTGTGTCATGGTTTGAAGTAGATTTTGAGTGGAAAAAAAATGTCTGGTTTTCCTTTTACTTAGTTTCAGGATATCTTTTAATGGGTAGATTTGATGTGTTCTCATTTATTATGATTACTAGCACATTTGCATGTATTTGTATTCTTACTACATGATTTACTTTTTATTAGTTACATTTTCTTTTTTATACTGACACTGAATTTTCTGTTTCATTTATTTACTGTTTTTTTCTTCTCTCCACTCCCCCTTCCTGTACTATAAGAAATTTCAGTGTTTCTATTTTTGTTTCTAATCTTGCATAGCCTTTGGTTGTCTCTTTTAATCTGAAAATACATGTCTCTCTTCAGTTTTCCTTTTTTCTTCCATGTCTCTTTACTCATATTGTCTTTGCTCTCCATTTCTGGGACATCTATCAAATGGACTTTGGACATTTCATATCTATTCTGTGTATACCTTCGTTGTTTTCTTATACTTCTTATCCCTTTGGCCTTTTTTTTTTTAAATTGGATTCTGGAAGAAAGCTTTAGCTAGATCATCCTGCTCACTAAATTTTTTTCTTGACTTTTCATTCTGATTATTTGGCACATATTGAGTATGTTTATTTACCACGATTGCTGATTTGGTAAGTAGCGGTGTTCTGCTTTGTAAGTGCAGTATTCTTTCTCATCTCATTTTACTTAATGTTTGTATGTTTGTAACTATACAAACATTAAAGTTTTCTATTTACCATATTAACTGTTTTTTTTTTCTTTCTATTTTAATCTTGATCTCCCATGGAATTCTTTCTCAAATGTTTGGTTTTTCTTATCTCCTTATATATATATTTGGATATGCTGCTGAGTGAAGTATGTAGGAGCTTGTCTTCTGTGTGGAGTAGCCTCGTGTTCTCTTATAGTCAGTAGGTACTTGGGCCGTTGCCCTGTTTCCCTGAGCCCAGCCATGGCTCTCCCATTCACTTCTTACCTTATGGGCCATGATGGTGCTGCCTACTATGTAATGCAAGTGTGGGAGGGGAAAGAACCCACCACCAAGCTGCTCTCAGTGCAGTTTCCTAACTGATCACCTTTTTTTTTTTTTTTTTTTTTGTATTTTTTAGTAGGGACGGGGTTTCACCGTGTTAGCCAGGATGGTCTCGATCTCCTGACCTCGTGATCCGCCTGTCTCGGCCTCCCAAAGTGCTGGGATTACAGGCTTGAGCCACCACGCCCGGGCCTAACTGATCATCTTAATGACTGTCCCAGTATTCCCTCCTGGAGCTCCTTCAGAAGCAGATGGTCTTAGCTCTAATTTATCCTGCACGTTGATTTTCCCTTGTAATGTAACCTGTCTCCTTTCTCTCTTTCAGAAATGTCTTAAAATAGCTGATAAGCTGATTGCACTTATTGATTGTGCATGGTTATTGTTTTTATAGTCATTTAGAAAGTCATTGATTTTATAGTCAAAATATATACAAGAATCAGTAAAATACTGAAAGTCAGAAAATAAACGATTGGGTGACAGAGGAAATTATTACTGTAGAACACATACAAAATTATAGGGAGAGCCTTTTATAGGAAATTCATGTAAAGCTGTACTCAAAGAAAATGACAACATTTTAATCCATTCAATACTAAAAAAAGAAAATAAATGAATTAAGCATCTAATCCAAGAATTTAGAACAAAAGCAATAAATGATTCTGAAGAAAGTAATTAAGATAAGAAGAGAAATTAATAATAAAACTCTAAGAGACAGCTGTTATAAAAATCCAACAGCTTGTTCTTTATAAGGTCAACAAATGAACACATCTTTGGTAAGTCTAATCAAGAAGAGATTAGTAAAAATGCAAATACACAGCATTAGAAATGAGGGACTAGAACCATAGATTTGGAAAAGATTAAAACTGTGTTACTGTAGACAATGCTGTGCTAATAAATTAAAAATTTGAATTAAGTGAATGATTTTCTAGGAAAATATATAACTCTATTCATAAAGACCAATGAAAATGCAAGTGATTTCTGAAGTTTTCTGAGAATTACTTCCCCCAGGAGGCTGAACTTGGATAATTTTAGAGGCAAGTTCCTTCAAATTTTCAAGGAACAGATTTTTTTCCCTATGCTTTACAAATTATTTCAGAGTAAGAAAAAAGACGAAACATTTTAGAATTTTATTTCACTATCCCCATGATGTCACAATCTGATAAAGGAAGCATGTGCACACTCATGCACGTGCGCACACACACACACTCTCTCTCCCTCTCCCTCTCTCTTGCTCTCTTACAGGAAGACCAATCATAAAGATGGAGATTAACATCTGAAAGAAAATTCTAGTTATTGAAATTTTTCTCTCAATAGCAATTTACCAAGGCAAAGTGGAGTTTATTCCAGGAGTGCAAAGATAACTAGCTGTGTATTAAAACTTTGTATATCTTATCGCTGCAATAGGATAGGTCATGTGACAAGAATATTTGGCTATCTCTTTAGTTACACAAAAAGACATTGATAAATTTTAATTTTTACTATTAATTAAAAACACTTCAGTGAACTAAAAATAATATTTTATTAACAAACGTGTAGTCTTCTAAACCAATAACCAACATTATATTCAGTGGTGAAATACTAAAACTATGAACAACATAAGGATGTTTGCAACCCCTAATAAAATGGATGTTACCCAATATTATTCTGAAAATTCCAACCTCATGCTACTCAAAGTTATTTGATAGAAAACTTACTTTTTTAACTAAAATAAAAAAATAAAAAAATAAAAACCCTGTTTTTACTGAATGGAACAAGGTTTGGATATTTTTAAACCAACAATAAAGGAGCTTTTCTAATTATTGCAAGTAGGTTGTTATTTATGGATGGGAGCAATTTGCCTGTGTAAACTAAGAGAATCAACTGAAAAATGATGAGAACGAATGGAGTTTAATGAAATAGTTGGGCTGGGCGTGGTGGCTCACTTCTGTAATCCCAGCACTTTGGGAGGCCGAGGCAGGTGGATCACCTGAGGTCAGGAGTTCGAGACCAGCCTGGCCAATGTGGTGAAACCCCATCTCTACTAAAAATTAGCCGAGCATGGTGGCAGGCACCTGTAATCCTAGCTACCTGGGAGGCTGAGGAATGAAAAGCGCTTGAACCTAGGAGCCGGAGGGTGCAGTAAGCCAAGATTGCACTATTGCACCCTACCCTGGGCAACAAGAGTGAAGCTCTGTCTCAAAAAAAAAAGAAGAGAGTTGGTTACAAAATATATACAAGAATCAACAACTTTCTCAAATACAAGCAAAAATTAATTAGAAAATACATTATGGGACAAAAAGATCTAATCAAAAAGCAACTATATAAATAATTGTTCAACAGCTAAAAAAATTAAAAACTTTCCTGGAATCCACAAAAGTCCATTTTTAATTGACAAAACATTATTTGTATTTATAATGTACAACTTAATATATTGAAGTATTTAAACATTGTGAAATGGCTAAGTCTAGCTAATTAACAAATGCATTACCTCACAGTTACCATTTTTGTGGTGAGAGCACTTAACATTCTTTGCATTTTCAAGAATATAATAAATGATCATTATTGTCATTAACTATAACTATTGTCATTAACTATAACTATTGTCATTAACTTTATCGTGCAATAGACCTCTTGAATTTATTCCCCATATCTAACTGTAATTACATATCCTTTGACCAATATCTCCCCGTACCCTACCATTTCCTCCTAACCACCCCAGCCTCTGGTAACCACGATTCTACTCTATTTCTACGAGATCAGCTTTTTAAAGTCCATGTGTAAATGAAATCATGTGGTATTTGTCTTTCTGTGCCTGGCTTATTTCATTTAACATAATGTCCTCCAGGTTCATCCATGCTGTTGCAAATGACAAGATTTCCTTCTTTTTATGGTGGAATAATATTCCATTGTGTATATATCTCACATTTTCTTTATCCGTTCATCCATTGATGGACACTTACTTAGGTTGATTCCATATCTTGGCTATTGTGAACAGTGCTGCAATAAACATGGGGGTGCAGATATCTCTTTGACATACTCGTTTTATTTCCTTTGGATAGACACCCAGTAGTGGGATTGCTGGATCATATGGTACTTCTGTTTTTAATTTTTTTGAGGAAACCTAATACCTCTTTTCATAATGGCTGTACTAATTTACACCCCCACAAGCAGCATGTAAGGGTTCCCTTTTCTCCATATTCTTGCCAGCGCTTGTTATGTTTCGTCCTTTTTGATGATTGCCCCTGTAATGGGGGTACGATAATAGCTCATCGTGGTTTTAGTTTGCATTTTCCTGATGATTAGTCATGTTGAGGATTTTTTCATATACCTGTTGGCCATTTGCATATTTTCTTTCGAGAAATAGCTACTCAAGCTTTTTACCTATTTTATTGTATTTTTATTATTATTTTTCAAATGGAGTTTTGCTCTTGTCGCCCAGGCTGGAGTGCAATGGCATGATCTTGGCTCACTGCAACCTCCGCCTCTCTTTTTCAAGTGATTCTCCTGCCTCAGCCTCCTGAGTAGCTGGGATTACAGGTGCCCATCACCACACCCAGCTATTTTTTTTTTTTTAATGTATTTTTATTAGAGACAGGGTTTCACCATGTTGACCAGGCTGGTCTTGAACTCCTGACCTCAGGTGATCTACCCACCTCGGCCTTCCAAAGTGTAGGGATTATAGGCGTGAGCCACTGTGCCTGGCCCTTTTTGCTTATTTTAGAAATTAGGTTATTTGTTCTCTTGCTATTGAGTTGAGTACCTTATGTATTTCAGGTACTGACCCCCTATTAGATATATAGTTTACAAATATTTTCTCCCATTCTGTAGATTGTCTCTTTAGTCTGTTGATTGTTTCCTTTGCCGTGTAGAAACTTTTTAGTTTGATGTAATCTCATTTGTCTGTTTTTGCTTTTGTTGCCTGTCCTTTTAAAGTCTTAGCCAAAAAATCTTTGCCCAGACCAATGTCATGGGGCTTTTCCACTATATTTTCTTTTTCTTTTCTTTCTTTTTTTTTTTGAAACAGAGTCTGTCACCCAGGCTGGAGTGCAGTGGCACCATCTTGGCTCACTGCAACCTCTGCCTTTGGGATTCAAACAATTCTCGTGACTCAGCCTCCCAAGTATCTGGGATTACAGGTGTGTGGCACCGTGCCTGGCTAATTTTTGTATTTTCAGTGGAGACAGGGCTTTGCCATATTGGCCAGGCTGGTCTTGAACTCCTCGCCTCCGGTGATCTGCCTGCCTCGGCCTCCCAAAATGTGGGGATTACAGACATAAACCACCATGCCCAGCCTCCCCCGTATTCTCTTCTAGTACTTTTCCAGTTTCAGGTCTTACATTTAAAGTCTTTAATCCATTTTGAGTTGATTATTTTTTAATGCCTTTTATGAAAACTGTCAAATTGAGTTGTTTTTGGTATGTGATGAGAGAAGAGGATTTAATTTCATCCTTCTGCATGTGGATATTCAGTTTTCCCACTACTGTTCATTGAGGAGACTGTCCTTTCCCCTATGTTCTTGGTACTTTTGCCAAAAATCAGTTGGCTCTACATGTGTGGATGCATTTTTGGACTCTCCATTCTGTTCCATTGGTCTGTATGTCTGTTTGTATGCCAGTACCACGCTGTTTTGGTTATTATACATAAAAGTCAATCTGAATAAAGCAGAGATGGCTAATATTCCCAAATGCTAAAACTCAGTATTTCAGTAACTATAGTTCTATCCAAATTTACTTGTAAGTTTAATGTAATTCTAGTAATAAATTTCAGTGGAATTTGAGGTAATTTGAAAATACTGTTTCTAAATTTCAACTGAGAGAATAATAGTGAAATTTAAACTTTAGAAAAATGTGAATAATAATTTATGTATTTGTTGGGGTAAGGAGAACTTCCACTAGTCGGTATCAATATATACCACAAACACTCAAGTACTGTTACTGGTGAGAGGATAAACTGAGAGGCACTTTGGCAACATCAAGAGTTTCCCAAAAGTAAAAATGTTAGATCAAAAGGTATACATGTATTCTGAGGAAATAATGAGAGATGCACACAAGATATATGTACAAGATTGTTTATTTTTAACATAAGATTAATGGGAAATTTGAAACAGTTTGTTCAGTGATAGAGGATTTGAAGGTTTTGGAGTTTGGAATAAATATCGTGCAGCAATTATGACCACATTTTAATAACATAATATGCTCACATATATGAAAATGAAGGCTGGGCGCAGTGGCTCAAGCCTGTAATCCCAGCACTTTGGGAGGCCGAGACGGGCGGATCACGAGGTCAGGAGATCGAGACCATCCTGGCTAACACGGTGAAACCCTGTCTCTACTGAAAAATACAAAACACTAGCCGGGCGAGGTGGCGGGCGCCTGTAGTCCCAGCTACTCGGGAGGCTGAGGCAGGAGAATGGCATAAACCTGGGAGGCGGAGCTTGCAGTGAGCTGAGATCCGGCCACTGCACTCCAGCCTGGGCGACAGAGCGAGACTCCATCTCAAAAAAAAAAAAAAAAACAAAGACAAAAAGAAAATGAAAACAAAGATCATAAAATAGAGTGCAGATAAGTTTTGAAACCTACCTCCTCCTTGCATTTTGTGCAGGAAATATTTTTAGGTAGGAGACATAGAGCAGTGATTCCATGATTGTTGTAACTGGAAGTTCATTTCTCTCTATGTTAAAATGATAGAACTAGCAACAGCAAGTACAAAGTTACAATTAGATAAGAGGAATACATTTTGATGTTCTGTTTTACAGTGGAGTGACTGTGGTTGACAGTGAGATAGTGTGCCTTACAAAATAGCTAGATAAGAGGCTTTGGAATATTCTCACTACAAATAAATGATAAATGCATGAGATCATGTACACACCAAGTGCCCTGAATTGATCATTTTGCAACAGATATAGTATCAAAATATCAAATTGTATCCTATATATATGTACAAACTGTCAATTAAAAAATTAAAAATTAAAATCTAACAACAGCTAGTAAGAGGAGAGTGTACATGACTTGTGTTATTTTAAAGCTCTGCTTCACCCATTAGTATTTATTTCCCTTCATTTGGTTGGTGCTCTGTAAATTTTGGGTGGTAGCTGGTGCCTTTTCTCCCCATTCTTGATAACCAAGGCCATCTTTCTTCTTCAAGGCAAAGGTATTACTGTGGATGCCTGAGAACCAGGACTTCTTTAAACTTTCCTCCCGTCCCTGAAAGCTCTTCTGTGTTAAACCTTCAAAGGAAGGCATTCTTGAACTTCATGACTTCACGGTCTCAACTCTCCTGCTTCCACTATCCTTTCCCTCTTGTTGTGTTGACAGAACATGCTCTCCTGGGAGAAGTTTGTCCTGCCAGGCAATGGCATTTTCATGTTTACATAAAGCAGTCAGGCTGAACCATGTTGGAACACACTCTGCTGGGATTCAGACATGGTTTTAAAATGACCCCATGTTCATTTTCAGTTACCACACCGAAACTTTGCTTTGGAGCATGCTTTCCCTCTAACGTTGTCAGGTTTCTTAAGCATCCAGCCTTACACACTGCTGTCTGTTGTGTAGTTGACCCTTCTGTAGAACAGGGCACCATCTGACAATTGGAGCCCGGAGAAATGATGTTTGCAACCTCTTGCTGGAAATGGCGACCCCTCTTCTTCTTATTATTGGTTTGGGCTCCAAGCAGAGATATTGGTGCCATCCTGCAGCTCCCCAGCAGAGCAGTCCTCCTGGGTGAGCACTGCATCGGGTGGCCACAGGCAGTGGCGCTATTTGCAGTGTTGTCCTCGTTTACCATATACCACTTGGCCGATGTTTATAGGAAGTTCCACACTTTCAATCTCTAAGATGGTATTTTGTTTATCATATCACCAACATACCCTCCTTTGTGTGCAGCTCTGTATGGATGTAGGGATTTGCATAGCACCGTGATAAGACAATGCACGAACACTAAGTGTTGAACACTCTTCTCTTGTTTGCATTCCTTCCTTGTATTACCATGTCATGTGGCTTAAAGTTGTGTTTAGCAGCACATTTCTTTTCACCTTGTGTCAGAACTGTTCCTGGATCTGTCTGCCTTATTATACTGTGATTTACTTCAGGGTGGAGCTGTGCTAGTATCTGTACCTTTAGCATGAACCCAGGTATCTGGAAAGTTACCTGGTATCTGTTGGCGTGTGACAATATGCATTGAGTTGTCATTGTCCTCCTGCTTAGAGCGCTTTGATGCTTTTCATGTCCCAAGCTTGGTCCTTGGAACAAGAACAACTTATTTTTTATTTGCTTAACTCTAGATATTGAACTTCTGTGTGGGATCTCAGTAAATGAACCAAGAATATGCTTATAAGGCATGCAGATACATCCTCAGTGGCTGTCAGTTCAGCAGAACAAATTAATTAGCTGAAATTATCCTTCTTAGTATGGAAGAAAAACCAGCCTCTCCTTAGTAAATATGCTTTGCTAGTTATAGGATAATAATCCTGAGTGCAGCGATGCCAACACCTTCCCTTCGGCCATCTGGAGCAATGTTCTTGCGTGGTGATGCCTCATCAGCTCCCGTCCTCGTTTCTCTCCTGATCTTTATCTCTTATCCCCTTTCCTTGCCTCCATAATAGGTTGATGTATGTTGGTCTCTTCCCATCTTCTTTTCTTCCTCCCTAACAGTTCTTAGCTTCATATGTAGTTTTTTGCTCTTTTATATCTCTCTGTGTTAAAATTTACATATTTATTGGAATTTTTAAATAAAGTATAAGGAAACAGAAATGGCCTCTCACACTGATAATAAATTCCTACTGATGGTATGAGGAAATCATATATACACATGGTTCAAAAGTTAATAAAGAAAACCTATGTAAGATAGTAAAGCATCCTTTTCTTGCCCATTCACACTTCAAGCACCGCTACCCAGTGTTAATTACAGTTAACATTTTCATGTGTAGTTTTTCATTAAATGTTTTGGATACACACCAGCATATAAAAGTCGAAATGAATGAATGTATATGTTTTCTATTTATGTAGAAGCATCCCAAGAAAACGGCTCTGAACCTATCTCCTCTCACTTAATGTATCTTAGAGATCTCTCCATAGGCCCCCCGCTCTGCCTTACAAAACATCCATCTTATTCTTTGTAATTGTTTCATTGTATTCCATTGTGCTGATGGTCTCACTTATCATGTGAGTTTTTTGTTGGTGGGCATTAACATTTTTCCCTGAACTTTTACAGTTTCAGTAATATAACTGAATATTCATATACATACATCTTTGAACACTTCTGCAAGGGATGTATACATCTTACATTTTGATGCTTATTGCTAAATTGACCTCCAAACACCAAATTAGGTTTCACTAATTTAGATGCTATACCAGAGTGTTTTCTGTCAAACTTTTCTGATTTTTGTCAATGCAATAGAAACATTTTATCTCATTGTTTTAATTTTTCTTTGATTTTGAGTGAAGATAATGACCATTTTGAACGGACAGGCAATCTGTAGTTTGTGAACTACCTGTTCCTATCCCTTGGCCCTTCTTCTGTTTGGTTGTTTTTTCCTTATTGGTTTATGTGAAGTCCTTACCCACTTTCTGGGACATTTCCTGAGTCCCAACCTAAAATAGTCACTGAGCCACTGAATCTCACATCAGTGTGTTTTAATCCTCTGCCTGGGATTATGGTTGGATATTTTTCTCACTTGTTCATGGGTTGCCTTTCTCTAGAACATAAACTCTAAAGGAGCAAGGATCTCGTCTATTGTTCACTACTAGAGCCTATCATGTAGATGCAAGCCTGGCTCATAATAGACACTCAGATATTTAATGAATAAATAAATGAAAATGGAATTAGCCTTTGTGTATCCTAAACATTCATTAACAGTTCATTTTTAAATTTTATGGTATTTTTTCCAAATGAAAGGTTTGAATTTTCATGCAGCCAAATTCATCAGTCTTTTTCTTTTTTATAACTTCTGGAACTTCCTCACTCCAAGTTTATAGATAAATTCAACTGTGCCGCCTTTGAAAACTTCTATTCCCATTGTCTAGGCTCAAATCTTAGACTTCTATAAAATTTATTTAATCAACGTTAAGGATCCAGTTTTGATCTTTCTTACAGTAGTTGACTAGTCCATCATCATTCATGAAACTCTGTCTCCTGCATTGGTTTAGCACAACAACTCTATGATAAACTACATTTCCATATGTATCACGTCTCTTCTTAGACTCGAATTGTTTTAATTACTATAGTTTTATGATATGCTTTTTCTTCAACTTTTAAATTCAGGGGTTCTTGTGCAGGATGTGCAGATTTGTTACATAGGTAAACATGTGCCATGGTGGTTTGCTGCACAGATCAACCCAATACCTAGGTTTTAAGCCCAGCATCCATTAGCTCTCGCTCCCCCTACATCCTCCACTCGAACAGGTCCCAGTGTGTGTTGTCCCCATCCACATGTTCTCATATGATGTCTTTCAATGTTTGACGAAGCTGGTTCTTTCTCATTTTTTTGTTTTCTTTTTCAGGATTTTTTTATGACTACGATTGCATTTTTTTTTTCTCAGACAAGTTTCACGATCATTTTGCCAACTCTGAAAAAATTACCTTAAAAATTATTTTAAAGTAACATGTCATAATATGCATATATGTGTGTGTATATATATATATATATATATATATATAATACTTTTTTTGTCTTTGTGTCATACTCCAGAACTAATGAGAGTTTAGTTGGTTCTGAGTTCATTGTATTAAACTCATAATGGGCCAGATACCAGAAGTTGGTCCTTGGAGAAATAGGGTTAATGAATGTGAAAATAATCAGCATCCTTTGGCAAGAAGGATTTAGATTTGTGCTTGGGTTAACATATATTCTGCTAAAGCTTTTGAATGTGAATGGGTCTTATAGTTCTGGACATGACTGTTTATACTTGAGTATGATGAACCACCATGAAGACATCCTCAATTCCAACCATTTATTTTGAATGCATCCTGCAAAAGATTATTAGATACATGAAAATGTAAGCCCCAGTCTTTATTTTGCTACTAATAAGCTATTTAGCTCTTGACAAGTTACTAAAACTTGTCTCTGATCGTGTTTCCTCATCTGTAAGGTGAGGATGATATTGCTCATTCATTTATCACATAATACTTTGTTTGCCTGCCTACCTTTGCAATTGTTGTTAGGATCAAATAATACAATTCTGGTAAGGCTTATATTAGAAAATATTAAGGTCTTCTGGTTAAACATTGCACATGAAAAGCATTTCATTTGCTTATGTTTTATCACTCTTTCCCCATATACTACTAAAAATACAGGAATTTTTTAAAAAAGCCATAAGCCAACAAGAGCAAAAGAATAGACTAGTAGACTGCAGTAAAGATACAAGCCAAAAATTTAAATCTGGAACTAGGTGGTCAGTGGCAACTGATTTAGTGGGGCAGGATAAGCCAGAACTCATTTGCAAGAAGCAGTAAGACAGAAGTTGGTTAAGTTCAGGAATCGGAGGCACCTGGTATCTTTGAAGCTTAGACTTGAAAACAGGAGGATGAATTAGAAACTTGAATGAGGAGCTATAGGATTTCTAGATCCCTCTTCCACCACACTGAATGTCAAAAAAAGAAATGTTGTAAGAGAATGAGGCTGGGGGTGTACTATGAGAGGAAGTTGGGATTGGGGTGGAGGTAGTAATAGAGACATCAATCTTTTTCCATTGTAGGTAGTCAAAAGATGATACAGTTTTTTAAACCTTAAGAAATGAATAAACATGCATACTATTAAGAAGAAGATAATTACTGACAAAACCACATGCAGGAATTGAAAATGATTGTGGAGACGAGGGAGAGGACAGGAGCTTCTTTCACATCGGTATACTTGGTAGTACTGATAAGGAGTACTAATACTTGGTAGTACTAATAAGAGTACTAATACTTGGTAGACTAAAAAATGATTCTGTTGTGCAAGAGTGAGACTTGAGCATAAAACTTGGCAGCTAGGTGCATAATAAATGCTTATTGAGTGGGCAAATATTATTCACTGATTTCAAAAACTCAAATATTATTCAATGATTTCTCCTTGGTGTTATGTAGGAATTAGAGTTAAGCAATGTGCTTTAGGGATTGATGAGGAATTTATTTGGAATATCACAGTATAAGAAACAAGTCTTTTTATTTTGGGGGACTGTGGAATATTAGAGGGTCTTTGAACAAAGTTAATAAAATGTCAACCTGAACTCTGAGTTTTTTGTATACTTGTCATCAAGGAAGTTTGGGAGTTAAAACAGCAATAGCAACCTTTTATTGGTATGTGTTGATTAAGACATGACAGTATTTTCTCTACCAGAAAGTCTCTCACTCAGGCACTAGTATATGACTTGGGCCTAATAATTTTCTTCTCTTTTCATTTTTTTTGTCTTTGAAATGGGATTAAAATTTATTCTGCCTTAGGGTAGACAGTTGGGTATTAGAGAAATCCTGGGGTTGGTTCTTTGGTATAATACTGTAAACATAGTAACTAGGTCTGGAAGTTAAGTTGCATCCTCCCAGAAGATAAGCAGACTGTTAGAAGCTAAAGATTTAGTTATAATAATGTGATTTATATGAAGCAAACTATCTCCTCCAGAGATCTCAAAGTTCTGCTGGTATTAGAAGTAACTAGCCAATAATAGGTGATTGCTTGTTCTCCAGGATGGAGAATGTTTTATTAAGAGAATTGCACTACAAGATTGAGTCCAATATTTATTTGTAAGTTGCTATGAATTTATTAGGAAAGAAATGCTAGAGAAATACCAAGAAATAGTATTGTGTGATATTCCTGAAGGAACTAATTTGATTTGTTTTTCTCTGTAAGACATAGATGAATTTGATTTACATTGTATTTTTCTCTGTGTTGTACCTACTGGTCTAGTATCTTGACCATGCATATTGGCTTTTAATCTAGCAATTTTACACTCACAGAGCAATTCTGTTTGACCAAGCCACAGTTATTTGCTACCTACGTATATAAGAAAATAATTTCACATCCAAATAGTACTTCAGTAAAAGTTTCAAAAATGAAATATTGTACCAGTTGAGGTTAAATATGTAATTGATTTGGGTGTCTTCTGTACAACCGTATTAATTGAAAACCATATTTTAAAACTTTTATTGTTCCTAGAGTGAATTACTGGAACTTAAGCGGCAGCAGCAAGAGGAAGAGAGAGCCAAAGTCCACCAGACTGAACACAGGAGGTATAACTGGCTAATAAAATAAGCATCCTTGGTTAAATCAATTACCTACAAAGTTTGTACAGTGTTTTAGGAAAACATTACAGTAACATTATTAATATGGTTTTGGAATGTGCATTACATTTAAATCTGTTGTTGAGATGTGATATATGTATGAGGTATGCCAACTGCTACATATATGAGCACACACACATGTACACATGTGCATGCACACAAATATCCAATTTTCTTGGATAGGTGGCATAAACTCACATTAGGAAACTGAATCATGTTCTTAAGCTGTGTGTTCAATTAAGGTATGTTTAATTTTCCTTTCATGGGACAGAGCATCCTAATTTGAGATGATGCTGTACCATTTATAGACTTAATTAGAATAATTACGTTAATATAGATGGTCAGATACCCATACTTGAGTACAAAAGCTCAGACAAAAACTCATTAAAGTTATTTAATATTGACAAATACATTAGAGAAAAAAATCTTAGAACCATTAAGTAATTTTCAAATAGTCTGAGCACTCCGCATCTTAATCCTAATATCAGACTTAAGAATACCTAGTAAAATATCATGTTACTGTTGGGACAGTGCTAATAAGCACCATATTGTCTGCCATTATTATGCTAAGATTTCTAGGGGGGACACAGGTTGTTGGAGTTCATTAGGGGTGTACTTGAGTATCTTGGAGAAGAATGTAAGGGTTTTCACAATTTAAAGGAACAAATTCTTTTGATAGTGAATGGCTTCTTTTATGTATTTAACCTTCCCACTGTCACTAAAGTGTGTTTTTGAGTTATGGTGGTTTCATTTTCTAAATGAGAGACTTTAAAAAGCATTCGGTGGAAGTGCCCTATTCTGATGGTGCCTCTAACTGTGGGCAGCGGGCTCACATTTATTTGACTGGACTATGTTGTTCCCATAGTCCCGTCAAAGTAGTTTTAAAACTACAAATATGAGTTATATATTTTTTCTCTTAACAAAATATCAAAACTCTGATATGTTGGTTAGGCTACATTGTTGGGTAAGATGGTGGTGGGGAAGGATGCTAACTATTTATTATAAAGTAGGCCATAACTTAGTCATTTTGTTATTGTTTTCTTTCCTTCCTTCCCTCCTTCCCTCCTTCTCTCTCTCTCTCTAATTTGAGACAAAGTCTCACTCTGTTGCCTAGGTGGGAGTGTAGTGGTGGGATCTTGGCTCATTGCAACCTCTGCCTCCCAGGTTCAAGTGATTCTCCTGCCTCAGCCTCCTGAGTTGCTGGGATTACAGGCACCTGGCACCATGCCCGGCTAATTTTTGTATTTTTACTGGAGATGTGGTTTCACCTGTTGGCCAGGCTGGTCTTGAACTCCTGACCTCACGTGATCCGCCTGCCTCGGCTTCCCAAAGTGCTGGGATTACAGGCATGAGCCACCGCACCTGGCCTATTTTTTCTTTTCTTTTTTTTTTTTTTTTTTTTTTTGAGACGGAGTCTCGCTCTGCGGCCCAGGCTGGAGTGCAGTGGCCAGATCTCAGCTCACTGCAAGCTCCGCCTCCTGGGTTCACACCATTCTCCTGCCTCAGCCTCCCAAGCAGCTGGGACTACAGGCGCCCGCCACGTCGCCCGGCTAGTTTTTTGTATTTTTTAGTAGAGACGGGGTTTCACCGTGTTAGCCAGGATGGTCTCGATCTCCTGACCTTGTGATCCGCCCGTCTCGGCCTCCCAAAGTGCTGGGATTACAGGCTTGAGCCACCGCGCCCGGCTATTTTTTCTTTAAAATACTTTCTGTTTAAAAAAAACACTTGATAGGCCGGGCGCGGTGGCTCAAGCCTGTAATCCCAGCACTTTGGGAGGCCGAGACGGGCGGATCACGAGGTCAGGAGATCGAGACCATCCTGGCTAACACGGTGAAACCCCGTCTCTACTAAAAATACAAAAACTAGCCGGGCGAGGTGGCCGGTGCCTGTAGTCCCAGCTACTCGGGAGGCTGAGGCAGGAGAATGGCGTGAACCCGGGAGGCGGAGCTTGCAGTGAGCTGAGATCCGGGCACCGCACTCCAGCCTGGGCGACAGAGCGAGACTCTGTCTCAAAAAAAAAAAAAAAAACACTTGATATTGTATTTATAAACTGCTAGTAGTAGCCAGTTATTTCTCTGGACTTCTGAGGATTAATTGAACTGTAAGACTTTAAGCATCTTAAACATAGTGATGTGTCACATTAATAGGCTCCATTGCTGAAATATTTATCTCTGATGGGCACCTAATAAACACCCAAGCTATTTGATTAGAGGTGGAAAAGATACCTTTTTTGTTATAGGAGTCTTGGCTCTCATTCTTTATTTCCATATTACTGAATATCTAAATATTGGTGGGGCTGTTTAATTTCTATATGTTATTTTCTCTTTCTTTTGATTCTACTTAAATAGATCCAATAAATGTATAGCTCCAAATTTAATCCAAGAAGAGATTTTTCTAGATAATAAATTCAGTAATTAGTTTTGAAGTCTCTGATCAAGTTATTAAATATATATTTTATGCTCATCAATTTTTGAAAAGAGCTTACATTTGTATTGCCTTTAAAGTGTGCCATGAGCTTTCCCACGTTATCATGTGAGAATACATATTCAGTGAACTCTGAATAAAATAGCTGTGTCCATTCTTACTCAAGGCAACACCACAAGCTATATATAGTATGTGTGTAGGGGATGTAAATTAGGTTTTCTCCAGAGGCACAATTTTATTGGCATCAAAAAGACAAAGTGCTTTCTACAGTTTAAAAGTTCACATTGCAGAAAACTCAACTCTGAGTGTTATAATAGAAAGCTTTGAGATTCCTGACAAGCTTTTCAATGAACCTGTAATGAGCTTGAGTGCACCTGGACCTGACCCATTGTACGTATTTGAGTAGGAGAAGACAAGTAGAAACTCTGGAGAGAAACGAGAGAGCATGGGGGTCAAGGACTTGAAAGGATTTGGGCCATGAGGGGAAAACTGGGATGAACTGAATTGATTTATTCAAACTTGAACCATCCCTGAATAATAGTTTTTATCCAAATTAACCCTCAGAAGAAAACCCAGAGCACAACTTTGACCGCAGTAGCTTGTATGTACTTTCTAAAACTATGAAACAAAAATAGAAATTGGTTCTTTTCCCTCCCATTTAGATTCTTGATAGGAATTGAGAGAAGCGAACTCTTTCCCCCCCATTATCTCTGGCTGACTCACACTGCCGTGGACATAGGCAAGTTGAGGACACTCCTATAGCATCAAAGAGTGCTCAACCACTCTGATGTCCTCTTAGTAACTGATGCTCAAAAGTGAATCACATTACCTTGTGTCTTTGTGACAAGGCATCGGTCTTTGCAGGGTTTGAGTGAATTGAGAGCAATTGCCAGTGAGCTGTTTTGCAGTCTGCACTCATCATCCATGTTGTTTTCAGGGGGGAAGAACGTGTGCCACCCTGAAGATTTGTTCATTCAGTAACTACATTATCAGGTCACGTTCCATAAAGGTTTAGTTCTAGGTCCCGGGAATAGGGCAGAACATGGCAGAAGGGGTCCCTGACCATGTGGAAATTATAATCTGGAGGAGAGAAATGGAAGTCCACAATCAAAGGCACTGTTATTTCAGATGGTGATGTGTACTGTGAGGACCATATCACAAGGGGATAGTAAGGAAGAAATTGGAGGTGATAGGTTACTTAGGAAGGCCTCACTGCAGAGGTGACATCAAAGGAAAAGGAAGAACCAGCCACACAGAGACTGGGGGCAGACGCATGGACTTAGATGGCCTACGAACAGGGGAGAAGCAAGCGCAGAGGCTCTAAAGTGCAAATGAGCCTGGACTTTTTGAGTCCCAAGTGATGGGATTTTATTACTATTTTATTTTTGATTTTTATTATTTTTTTAGACAGAGTTTTGCTCTGTCACCCAGGCTGGAGTGTAGTGACATCATCTCCACTCACTGCAACCTCTCCCTCCTGGGTTCAAGTGATTCTCTTGCCTCAGCCTCCTGAGTTGCTGAGACTACAGGTGCCCATCACCGTGCCGGGCTAATTTTTGTATTTTTAGTAGAGATAGGGGTTTTGTCAGGTTGACCAGGCTGATCTCCTGACCTCAAGTTTTGCACCTGCTTCAGCCTCCCAAAGCGCTGGGATTACAGGCATGAGCCATCACTCCTCACCCCATGCGCTGGGATTATAGTGAGTGAAGAAGAGAATAATACTCAGTGAGGGAGGAAAGGTAGGCAGGAGCAAGATAACACAACATTTTATAAGACAGTTTTATTCTAAGACCAATGGGAAGTCATGGGAGAATTTTAAGCTAAAGGAAGACAAGATTTCTTTCATAATCTGGTAAGGTTGTTGTATGGGGACTAGATTATGGAAGGTGGGAGTGAAAGCACTAGCAAGGTGAAGAGGAGATAGTAATTTAAACTAGAATGGTATCCATGGAAAGGAAAGTGTGAATTTAGGATGTGTTCAGGAGGTAGAGCTAACAAGCCTTCCAGTGGTTTGGGTGTGGGGTGGAGGATGCTGAATGAAAACCCATCTTTGCTAATGACAAAAAAGACTGGATAAGAACAGCCCCAGGCGTGTAGGCAGTCCAGGATACCAGTGGTTGTGTTGTTTAATGGGGAGCAGGGTCACTTTCCTTTTCCTGATAGTCGAGTCTCCAGCGAAGTTGGATACTATTCTATCAGCACGCTGACAGATTCAGAGAAGGTGACTTAAACATGGAGCTTGGCAGTGAAACAGGCTGACTAGAATATGGCACTTGGATGGATTTTATGGTAAGACAGGAAAGAAGCTTTACAATAGCTGAGGTGGAACCACAGCCCAATGGGACCTAGAGTTGTTGAGAAACAGCAACTGAACCCACACACGGATGGCATCTTAGCTAGCACTGAGCAAGCACAGACAGACAAAAACCCCCTCCAGCCTTTGACTTTGCCACCCAGCCTTTATTTTCCTCAAAGTTCCCAAATCTCCCCAGTCACCGGCCTGTAGCCACTCACCATGACCACATTCTGCTTATCTTCATGACTGAACAGGAGGCTCATGTGACTGGTTCCTGCCTTCCATCCTTCCATAAATGTATATTTGCTACTATTCACCAGGCTTTGTGTTTCTGCTTCCAAGAAGCTTATAGTCTTATTTCTGCACTTCCTAAATAATCTGTTGATATCATAGGGTACCTATTGCAGTGCCATTTCTTCAGCTTCCAAGTCCCTGACTCTATTCAGCCATCCGTGGGCAACTCAGAGCATGGTGTTACCTGTGATTTATTATTTTAAATTTAAAAATTGTAATATGAAACCCAGAAAGGTCCATAAAGCAGATATTTATAATGATTAATTATAAAGTGAACAACCAAGTAGCGAGCTCCAGAAATAGAATAATATAACCATCACCCTACTACCTTCCATTTCTGCTTTTCATGTGTGGGGTTTACTTTAGCAAGACTGGCAGTGGAGTGCAGGGAACATGGGAAAGACATGTATCTTGCAGCAATAATGCCATAGAGCTATCTTTGGTTCTTCTTCATGTTTTGGTTCGTGCTGAGGCTTCTGTCTTTCTCCAGCCTCTGAGGTTCATACCTGGTATGACTCTGAGGGCTGTAGTTTCTTTCTTGAACTAGGGTCTTGCTGAACTGGTAGGAGATGAGTGCCTGAAACTCTCAGGTTAAGAACTCATACCCCCTTTGGCTTGAGCCAAGATTGGCACCATCTCCAGTAAAGAGCGGTTAATAGCATGTCATATGGTTAGTATGAAGAGAAGTGTCTGTAGATTTCTTGTAAGCTGCAGCCAGGAAGCTATCCCCAGGGTCAGTTCACACAACACATTAGGTTCTCAGAAATCTCTCAGCCCTGCAGCAAGTTTTCTACTCACACACATTTTTCATTGTTTTAAAGGGTAAATAATGCTTTTCTGGACCGACTCCAAGGCAAAAGTCAACCAGGTGGCCTCGAGCAATCTGGAGGCTGTTGGAATATGAATAGCGGTAACAGCTGGGTGAGTTTTTTCTTTTCTCTTAAAAAAATCATCTTTGAATGTTGAAGAATAAAAACAATGAGAATTTTTAATATACCTTTTGGCCTTCTCCCCAGATATTATGTTTTTGTTGTTGTTATGCTGTTCAGCAGTGTGATGGGCAGTCAGCCAGGGGGATTACTCTAAATTCCACAATAGCTTCTGAGAGAGGGAGAAAGTCCTGATTTCAGCTCTGGCCAATCACAATAAAAAATGACACCTGCCCTTTGTTTTCAGCAGGATTGCCTGGACTCTAAGGCTTTTTATCATCCCTTGCCCAGACCTACAAAAAAACAAATGAACATTTTTTTCAGAAAGATTTTAAATGAAATATGGTTATAAAAATAATAAGCATTCTCTAGTAATACATTCTTTCAGTCAAACTAACACATCAAAGAAACCAGTAGTTAATTTTTCACTACAAAATGATTTTTTAAAAACCCTATAGCAAAAGGCACTTTTAAAAAATGAAATATCCTTACATATTTCTGTGATGAAAATCTTGCAACTGTGTTGTAATATGTGTGTAATGTATTTTGTGTGCACAATATATTATTGAACGAGCACCAAAGCTTTGGAATATATATAATTGTGAGGTTTGCAATGTGTATAAAATCAAAAACTAAAGACCATAGGCCTTACAGTTTAATTGAAGTCCAAGGGCATAACTGCCTTCTCTCTCTCACACTCACTCCCTTTATATACACACACATCAGATAGAAATCTGTAAACTGGTAAAAATACAACAAAATCGTCAAGTGCTTGCTGACCTAGAAAGTCTAGAGAAGATCTTCCTTTAATAAATACTCGACAGACCAACGATCATGTTTGAGAAGTCAATCTGTTAGAAATCTTATAGCATGTACCTTTGAAAGACATCTGGTAATCTAGTAGTTTAAATTGATGAATGGATTTTACAAATGTATACATATTTAAGATAATTGAACATAAGCAAATTTGCAGAGAACGCTTCCTGGATGTGTCTATTTATCCCTAATACATGCTCATTTGTTACACTCTGGCATTCAGAGTAGGGACGGTATGGAACAGAGAAAATAACTGAAACGCAGGATCTTTGCATTGTGTGATGCAATGTACACATACTGTCTTGTAACAATATGTGAGTAGGAGTCATGTGGAAAATGGGCCATTGTGAGTTGCAGACATTATCCAAGCTTGTATAACTTAGTTGTGAAACACGATTGGAATTTAGATTTTGTCAGAGCTTGGAAACACACTGTATGATTGTCATTTCTTCTCTATGGAACCGCTCTTAAAACTTAGAAAGTATCTATCTGGAGCAGAGGGGAAGATGATGGGAAGGTATAAATGGATCTCACACAGGCTTCTGAGGACGTGAGGATGTGGCAATCTGGCTCACCAATAACTATTGGCAGGCCTTAGTGAGCCACAAATCTCTGCTTAGATTCCTCACAGATCAAAGAGAGGAGCATTGTTTTCTCATGATGTAATAGCGAGGATGATTGGGTGAAGTTTTTAGTAGGATGGGCATATCCAAGTCCAAAGGGCTTATCAGTGCTTTCCTTACTTAAAAGAAGCAGCAAGAGAAATCTGGGAAGTTCCTCAGGCTCCCACCTTCACCTCTATTGACCTCCAGACATCTGCACTTCTGTGCTTGCTTTGCTTTATGATTTATCTTCCCCACCTCCTGGGGGGACTTTGTTCTAATAATACTCTCCTCTCTACTGAATTGCTGAATGTTCCATCTCAACTAGAACACTTCCAGCATAAAATATAAATCAGTTATCAATTCTGTTGATAGCACATTTCTGAACTCTTGCTACTGCGCTGTTTCTCTGTCCTCCTTCAGAGTAAAACATTAAAAGGTGCCTATCCTTGCTATCTCTAATTTCTTTATTTTTTCTTAAACCCACTCTTATCAGGTTTTAGAATCTACCCATCAAAAAGAATGTTCTTTTCGTGGTCACTAAAAGTGTTCACATTGCAAAATCCAACGATTATTTCTCAATCTTCATCTTTTGACTGCTCGCCATTCTTCGTCACGGTGAATCACTCCCTCTTCTTTGAAACCATTTCTTTACTTAGCTTCTGGGACACTGTACTCTCCTGGGTTTTCATATACCTCTGTGATAACCCCTTTTCATTCCTCTTTGCTGAACTCCTTGCATCTTCCTGCCCTCTCAACAGTGAAATGCCTCAGGGATCTGCTTTGGACCACTTTCTGAACTGATGTTCACTTAATACCTTGATGACCTCTTTCATTCTTATGAAATTAGATGCTAGCTATATGTTCATGACTCCCAAGTTTCTATTTCCAGCCCAGACCCCTTCCTCCAAACTCCAGACTGTGTACCCAGTTGCCTACCCAACACATCTCTACTTATCCAAGATATGTAATACACATTTCAGCCTTAACATGTCTAAAACCTAACCTTTGATCCCCTTTACCCCAGTGCTCTATCTGCACATTTTCCTGTTTCCATAATGGTGCAATCTCTCTCTCACACTCACACAGCTGGCCATCAACAAATCCTCTTGACTCTTCCTTCCCAATACATCCAATTCATCAGCTTCTCATCTTCCTCATCATCATTATCCTGCTTCCAGCCTCTCTCAGTGCTCATCCAGATACTTGCAGTAGTCTCCTAGACGGTTTCCTCCCTTCCACAATTACTTACCTACAGTCTGTTCTCAATACAAGAGTGACAAAAGTCAGATTCTGTCTCTGCATACCCCTCCAATAGCTTCCACCACCCCCCAAATCACTTTTAGTAAAAGCCGAAGTCCTTCCAGCAGCCTACCAGGTGCTGCATGATCCAGACCCCTTCTTAGGCCTCTGGCTCTCCTTCTTCATTTCTCTCTAGCCACACCAGCTTTCTTGCTGAGAGCACTGGCTACTGTCTATACTATTCTCCATAATATCCATATGGTTTGTCCTCCTTCATTTACTTTCTTGAATTCCACGGTCTCAGTGAGGTTACTTTGGCATCCTAGTTAAAGCTACTGCCTGTCCTCTCACTCTGGCTCCTGCAGTTCCCTTTCTAGGCTCCCCTCCCTTTTTCTATAGCACTCGTCAACTTCTAACATACTTTTTTTTTTTTTTGGAGTCTATAAATTTATTGAGTAAAAACAAAATCAACGTCAGACACATTATATTTGATTGGGTTCAAATTTGGCTGATGTCCAAATGCAGCAGAGAAGAACAGAGGGGAGGAAGGGACATGGTGTTGCTGACAAGGAGACACTGAACAAAACAGTTTTCCTTTCATTGTAAAAGCGGGCATTGCACAGCTGGTGTGAGTCAATTAACCAAGGCGGGGGGGAGGGGGGACGCAACTCAATGTTTTACAAGCAGAGAGAAACCCAAAGTAAGCAGAGAACTTTCAAGAGAGGCGAGGGCCAGAACACTGAGAGAAAAAGCTGCAGCAGAGGCCGGCTGGAGAACAGTGGTCAGATCTGCTGGGTCACTTGGGGAACACAGTGACCACTTCATAGCCCTCAGGCGGTGTGACTCGCTCCCGGGCATGCTGCTCACAGTAGATTCGATCCTCCACAAAGAAATGGCCCTTCTGTTTCAGGTTGGTGCCACAGTCAGTGCACACGTAACACTCAGGGTGGCGGTGACGGTCCCGCAGCTTCACGAACACACCGACAATCCCAGTGCCACATTTGTCACACATAGGCAACTTTGCAGCCACTTTAGTGACAGGAGCTTTAACACTTCTAAATCCTGAGGGCTTGTTGGGATCCCCTTTTTCTTCAGACTCCAGGATCTCCTGCAAAACCAAGAAAGACGTGGACTGTTTCGGGGGCTCATTCAACTCCTGTTTCTCCTGAAGCATCTTGTAAACTTCAGATTCTTTGTCGATGACAAGGCTGCTTGGAGGCTGAGCATGGTCTAAGGGTCTGCTGTTTGCTTCCACCCCGCTGGCAGCAGTCTTTGACTCCAGGGCATTGTTGAAGTTGGAGATATTTTCAGAAGAGTAGAGGCCAGCTGGGTTGTTGTACTGGTTTGTGATGACCCTGGCGGTAGTGCTGGAGGCAGGCGAGGCGGTAAAGGGCATGGCACTTCGGTTGTGGGCGCTTCCTATGTGCAGGACCTCCTGGGGTTCAGAGGCTAAATTCATCTTGTATGGATGACGCTTCCCCCCTTCCTCCGTCACCAGAGGAGACCAGACTTTATGTTCAGATCTGGCGACAGTGAGCGTCATGTTGTCTGTGCAGCCTTTGATTCTGTTCTGAGCTTCCAAGTGCGTCATATTGCTAGTATTTTCCCCATCAATGGCTGTGATTACATCTCCGATACATAAATTAGCTAGAGCCGCCTTGCTTCCAGGAGTGACCCGGGAAATGGCGAGAGGCTGCTCGAAGTCCTTGCCGCCCACGAGGCGGAAGCCCCACGGCCCCGGGCCCTGGAGGACGATCTGCTGGGTGGTCATGGCGCGGCTGTGGCGGGCGACTACCTGCGGGGACAGACGGGCAGGACGCGCGGCACGGCTTACAGGGCTCCCCCCGGCAGCTGTCGTAGAAAGAGAACTAACATACTTTTAAAACAAAATTTCCTTGTACGTTTTGTTGACTGTTTACTCTTCACCTCTTCCTGTGGTGACTGATGTATGTTCCATGTTCTACAAGGGCGGGGCCATTGGATTGTTGTGTTCACTGACGTATCCCAGGCATAAAACAATAACTGGAACTTACCGCACACGCAAGGAAACAAGTGGTTGTGATTCAACATCACAAACACAACAGACAGACTGAGGGCCAGATGATTTCAGGTGCTAAAATGATTAGATACTGAATTTAAAAAACATTTGATGAAATAAAAATTGGATTTGAAATAATGAGCAAAAAATAGGAGACAATGAAAGACAACCAAGCAGACTTGAAAAAGAATTAGACCAAAATGCCGTTTCTTATCAATTATTTGGCAGAAAGAACCCTAAAAGATTGACGATATACTCTGTCGGCAAGGCTGTGGGGAAAAGGGTACTTTACACATCACTGGTGGACCTGCAAAGTGATACAAACACTGTCAACAGCAATGTCTTACTGTCTTCCCATTAAACAAAGACCAGGCCTATACATATTAGAGCAAAATTCTATTAAATTCAAGGAATAAATTATTTCAAATGTCTAGAAAGTTTTTCTGATTAAAAAGAAGGAAGTATTATTCAAAATGATTAAGCAGGTAAATGTGACTTTGATTTAAAATTAGGCAAAGACTGTATAGAAAAAAATAGACTCAGTATCACTTATAAACATAGATTCAAAACAATCACAAGATTTTGACAGGATAAATATGAAAAAGCATAACATGTCCTGATGAGATAGGATTTATTCCAGAATTGCAAGCTTGGCTTATTGCAAACAAAACAAAAAACCTACTGAGATAATCCACCTCATAAATTATAAAAGAAACTCCATATGACCATCTCAATGAGTACAGAAAAAGCATTTACTAAATGACAATACTCATGGTAAAATCTTCTAGCAAACTAGGAATAGAAGGGAAATTTCTTTGCCTCATAAAGGGATCAAAACTGTATAATAATAAAAAAATTAAAAACATTTCTGTTAAATAAGAGATATAAAGATTGAAAAGGGGGAAAAACCCTTTTTAAATCACAGATGATACAATTATTTACATAAAAAATCCAAAAGAATTTACATTCAAATTATTAGAAGGAAAAAACGCTTGGCAATGTTGGTAGATGTAAGATCAATATGTAAAAACTACATTTCTACATATTAGGAATAAATAAACCTAATTAAAAGATCAAACCAAAGATATGCATGACGCTTTTAAAAAAATTCTAAAATTGGCCGGGCACGGTGGTTCACACCTGTAATCCCAGCACTTTGGGAGGCTGAGGC
>NW_012111031.1:9414202-9420574 GCF_000951035.1 Colobus angolensis palliatus
TTCAGATCTGGCGACAGTGAGCGTCATGTTGTCTGTGCAGCCTTTGATTCTGTTCTGAGCTTCCAAGTGCGTCATATTGCTAGTATTTTCCCCATCAATGGCTGTGATTACATCTCCGATACATAAATTAGCTAGAGCCGCCTTGCTTCCAGGAGTGACCCGGGAAATGGCGAGAGGCTGCTCGAAGTCCTTGCCGCCCACGAGGCGGAAGCCCCACGGCCCCGGGCCCTGGAGGACGATCTGCTGGGTGGTCATGGCGCGGCTGTGGCGGGCGACTACCTGCGGGGACAGACGGGCAGGACGCGCGGCACGGCTTACAGGGCTCCCCCCGGCAGCTGTCGTAGAAAGAGAACTAACATACTTTTAAAACAAAATTTCCTTGTACGTTTTGTTGACTGTTTACTCTTCACCTCTTCCTGTGGTGACTGATGTATGTTCCATGTTCTACAAGGGCGGGGCCATTGGATTGTTGTGTTCACTGACGTATCCCAGGCATAAAACAATAACTGGAACTTACCGCACACGCAAGGAAACAAGTGGTTGTGATTCAACATCACAAACACAACAGACAGACTGAGGGCCAGATGATTTCAGGTGCTAAAATGATTAGATACTGAATTTAAAAAACATTTGATGAAATAAAAATTGGATTTGAAATAATGAGCAAAAAATAGGAGACAATGAAAGACAACCAAGCAGACTTGAAAAAGAATTAGACCAAAATGCCGTTTCTTATCAATTATTTGGCAGAAAGAACCCTAAAAGATTGACGATATACTCTGTCGGCAAGGCTGTGGGGAAAAGGGTACTTTACACATCACTGGTGGACCTGCAAAGTGATACAAACACTGTCAACAGCAATGTCTTACTGTCTTCCCATTAAACAAAGACCAGGCCTATACATATTAGAGCAAAATTCTATTAAATTCAAGGAATAAATTATTTCAAATGTCTAGAAAGTTTTTCTGATTAAAAAGAAGGAAGTATTATTCAAAATGATTAAGCAGGTAAATGTGACTTTGATTTAAAATTAGGCAAAGACTGTATAGAAAAAAATAGACTCAGTATCACTTATAAACATAGATTCAAAACAATCACAAGATTTTGACAGGATAAATATGAAAAAGCATAACATGTCCTGATGAGATAGGATTTATTCCAGAATTGCAAGCTTGGCTTATTGCAAACAAAACAAAAAACCTACTGAGATAATCCACCTCATAAATTATAAAAGAAACTCCATATGACCATCTCAATGAGTACAGAAAAAGCATTTACTAAATGACAATACTCATGGTAAAATCTTCTAGCAAACTAGGAATAGAAGGGAAATTTCTTTGCCTCATAAAGGGATCAAAACTGTATAATAATAAAAAAATTAAAAACATTTCTGTTAAATAAGAGATATAAAGATTGAAAAGGGGGAAAAACCCTTTTTAAATCACAGATGATACAATTATTTACATAAAAAATCCAAAAGAATTTACATTCAAATTATTAGAAGGAAAAAACGCTTGGCAATGTTGGTAGATGTAAGATCAATATGTAAAAACTACATTTCTACATATTAGGAATAAATAAACCTAATTAAAAGATCAAACCAAAGATATGCATGACGCTTTTAAAAAAATTCTAAAATTGGCCGGGCACGGTGGTTCACACCTGTAATCCCAGCACTTTGGGAGGCTGAGGCAGGAGAATGGCATGAACCCAGGAGGCGGAGCTTGCAGTGAGCTGAGATGGCTACACTACACTCCAGCCTGGGTGGCAGAGCGAGACTCCTTCTCAAAAAAAAAAAAAAAAGAAAAAATTCTAAAATTGTGTAGAAAGATACTGTGGAATAAATAAATGAAGAGTTATACCTTGTTAATAGATAGGAATAAGCTCTCAAATAAGTTATACATTCAACTAAATCATAATCAAAGCAAAGAACCAAGAGTAACCAATTCACTCCTAAAGGTAAAGAAGTATAGATGGGAACTTAATTGTGTATTTAGTGCGGTATGCAATTGGCACCAGCACACCCAACATTTCTGAATTTTTAAATTTTTTTGTATGACAGAAGGGGTAGAGCACATCACTGGGGGAAAACAGACCATTCAACAAATGCTGTTGGGACCATTGAGTACTTATATGGAATTAGGTCCCGACATAATTCATAACATTTCTAAGTGGATTAAAGCTTCTAAATAGGAAGGAAGACTTCTACATTTTAGAAAATAAGACAGGCTATTTATAAAATAGAGCTGAGAAAGGATTTTGTAAGACCCAAGGTATAAACCAAGAAAAAAAAAACAAAAAAGTAACTGTACCTACATTAAATTTTAAAACATCTGTTCATAAAAGAATATCATACAAAAGTAAGAAGAGAGGACATAAATTAAACTTTTATTTAGGACATGTTTTGCAAATAACAAGTGGATGCAATTAATATATAGATTAACAACTTATATTAATATATTAGAATTACTATTAAATTAAGGATATGTCACCATTTAAAGACTGATAGATGAGGACTGAGCTTCTCCAAGGAATGAAAGAGGAAAGTTATGCCTCAATTTACAGAAGCTTGGAGGAAATATCAGAACCAGTAAAAAATCAGAGCCAGAGAAAAAAAGGAAGAAGGTAGAAATTATGATGAAACCAAGCCATGGAAAGAAGCAGCGGCTTCTTGAAATGTCATATAGACACTTAAGCAGTAGGCCTCCAATAAGTGTGTATGTTAGGTAGACTGATTTTTATTTTTTAATCATTGTTAATTTAAATCAGTCTTCTCATATTTCTTAACATATACATTTATTTTTCAATAATTGCTTTTGTATGTAAAAAAATACATTTTGATTTTTCTAGGGTCCTCTATTAGCTTTTTTGAGGCACCTAAGTTGGGTCACTTAAAAAAATCCCTTTAAATGATATTTCCTCTGATATAGCAGGTGAGGCTCTTTGGGATGCTGTGGAAACTCTTAATCCTGTATCTTCAAGGGCAGTTCAGCATTTCCTATGACCAATGAGGCAACCTGAGATTTTAATTTCCCGAACTGTTAGAAGAAACAGCAATAGTGTGTATTCCATACATAACGTGACCCAGCACTGCAGAAGGCCTGGTGGAGATCTCTTGCACATGGTGTGAGTGGAGACTCATTAGTCTATCTCCCTACCTCAAGGTCCTCTTAGAAGTCATCTTTCTCCTGCATAATACAGTGTAACCCTACTTGAGACATTTCCATTTAAATTGCTCTGTTCTACATGTGTTCATCCTGTCCTTGCTGTAACTGTGGAGTTGGGTGACAACATTTTCTAACTATATTATTTGTGACCTCTGTTAGTCTAAGAACAAAGCCAATAAGACATCACTTGACAAACCATTACATTATTGACCAAGACTATTTTGGGAATCAAATGTAGTGTGACTTGAAAGAAAATAGTTTCGATGGTCATTTAAGTTGTTAATTTTAAAAAATGGTCATTTTAGCTTGATGCAGTAAGAGCGTTCTTTGCAGGAACTTCATTTTTGACTACAAAGGCTTTGAATTTTATTTTGCCGCTTGTGGTAATTTTCGTTTTCTTTTTCTTCCAGGGTATATGAGAAAATATTGACTCCTATCTGGCCTTCATCAACTGACCTCGAAAAGCCTCATGAGATGGTTTTTCTTAATGTGATTTTGTTCAGCTTCACTGTTTTTACCTTGATTTCAACTGCCCACACACTTGATGGTGCAGTCAGGAGTGACTGGCTTCTCCCTGTCCTCATTTATGCATGTTTGGAGGAGCTGATTACTGAACTCATGTAATCTCTACTGCCAGGGAAATGCTACAATATTTTTCTAATTGGAAGTATAATTAATGTTGGTAAGGTAGAAAAAGAGGAAGTCACTTGATGCTTTCAGGTTAATCAGAGCTACGGGTGCTACAGGCTTATCTTTTTTTTTTTTTTTTTTTTTAGCAGCAGTTTATTTATAGCTCATTTCTGGACTTTCAAGTCTCTGTTTCCAGAACCCGTTACATTTTCTGCCCCATGAATTCCTTTTTTTCTTTATGAAATTTTTTTTTCGTTTTTTATTATACTTTAAGTTGTAGGGTACATGTGCACAACGTGCAGGTTTGTTATGTATGTGTACATGTGCCGTGTTGTTGTGCTGCACCCATTAACTCGTCACTTACGTTAGGTATATCTCCTAATGCTATCCCTAATGCTAGCATTAGGCTTGTCTTTCTAAGTGACACATTCTTATCTAATTCTCAGATCAGGTTTTGGAAAGCTTTGGGGGTCTTTTTAGATTTTAATCCCTACTTTCTTAATCTGCGGTACAAATATTCACAAAAGAAAAAAAGTCTTATATTCTTTTAAACAAATTTATAAATAAATTTTGAACTACTCTTGTACAAATCGGTCACTTTTATTTTTAATGACAAGTTATTGGGGTTTTCTCTCTTGAAGGGCCTCATTTTAATTCCCCTTTCCCGGCCATATAGATGAAATATAGTACTGTCATGACTGTTGGCTCTTGTTTTGGCCTTGACTTACTAATAGTGTTACCGTGATTTTCAGAGGGGGACAGTTTATCTCCAGAAAGGTCAATGTTTGTATACAAATCAGCTAGACACAAATATAGACATCATATGTGGTTTGCAGGTGTTTCAGAAATTTGTTTTTTCTTTGCGCAACCTATTTCCTACTGCTAGTTAGTTGGCTTTCTTATTAACTTCTGTGGCCTTCAACCAGTTCACAGACCCTAGAGTGTAAGAGTATTGATTTTCTATGCTGTGTAATCTAGCCCAATCCCTCTGTCCCCTCCACCTCACCATCCCCCAGCCACCACATTGTATAGCGAAAGCATTGTATTCAATCCTAGAATAAAGGTAAACACAACAAATCATCTTTGCAGCTGGGCAACTAATAATACCGGCATTAAGAGATCTTCTGTGTTACCAATCACTCTGTTGAAATGAACTTTCCAAATCTCTTTATTCAGGAAAACATGGGGATTTGAAATTCTTGAGCCAAAATACATAACTGAGGGGTTCACAGAGCTGGGCAAGGGTGCGCTAGGAAAGCGCCACATTGGTGGGTGGGGGGTGACAGAGAACAGATGGTGTCAGGCAATGTCTCTGGAGTAAATAATGCAGATATTCTTGGTTGCGTCTCCTCTGCCAGATGAAGCTGTGTTAATGCTGTTGACACTAATATAAAATGTTTGGTCCATTTGAAATCCTTGTCATTGCCTTATATGGGGGAAACTCAATCCCCCAGCCTGTGTTGGAAACATCACCAAACTGATTGTAAATGTGCGGCTGTAGCAGACATTTTACCGTTGCCAACCTGGCTACCTTACAGTTGTGTTCCGATTTTTGTGTCTATGCTTGGTGTGCCTCACTTGCTGCATTTTCCCCATGCAACCAGGAGTTGATGAAGGAAAAAGCGATGCTTTCTTACTTTGGAAGCTCTCGGGGAAGTTGGTGTCAGTTTCTTCTCCACTGCCTGGCCTACTCCCTACTCCCAAACAAAGATTTTGTGCAAATGTGTAGTTCCATATTTTAAAAATTGTGCAGATATGGAAACTTGTGACTTTATGACCAAAACTATCTAGAATATGTGTGGGGGTGTAAACATCTTTCTTGATCAATTATCTATGTAGGCAGAGGTAACCAGGAAAGAAGTAAGAGCTGCTGCCTAAGGGAGCCCACCATTTTACTTTTCACATTTAATCTGCCATGTTGAATCAGCTGGAATAAAACCTGACTCATAGATAACTCTGGACAGGAAATCCCAAAGTTCCACCATTTCTATACTTAATTTTAACGTCCTTTTTTTTTTTTTTTGGTAGAAAATAAAAACAAGAAACAGATCATTCCAATGTAAGATGTGTGTTATAGAAACCTTAGGCAATGTAGATGTGTAATAAAATATTTAATAAACTTTTAAACACTTTTATGTTTGGATTTACCACTTTTTCCTTCGTGGTTTGTTCTTGGTATTATGTTGATAAATCTTCAAATGTGCAAAGCAACAACCTCTACCCAGTGGCCCTATTTTAACAAAATAAAGGATTTCCTCTACTACTGGGCTTAGTTGTATTATAGTAGATAGGCAGATAGGAGCAGGCCAGGAGAGACCCCCCCCCACCAACCAGGAATGTCAGGCAACCATCAGGTGATGGTCAGTCAAGTGTTTTTTGTTGTTTCTTTTCTTTTGAGACAGAGTCTCACTCTGTTGCCCAGGCTGGAGTGCAGTGGCACAACCTCGGCTCACTGCAACCTCTGCCGCCTGGGTTCAAGAGGTTCTCCTGCCTCAGCCTCCCAAGTAGCTGGGATTACAGGCACCCGCCCGCCAGTACGCCCGGCTGATTTTTGTATTTTCAGTAGAGACAGGGT
>NW_012111031.1:9421209-9435858 GCF_000951035.1 Colobus angolensis palliatus
GCTGGGATTACAGGTATGTGCCACCATGCCCAGTTAATTTTGTATTTTTATTAGAGACGGGGTTTCTCCATGTTGGTCAGGCTGTTCTTGAACTCCTGACCTCAGCTGATCTGCCCGCCTCGGCCTCCCAAAGTGCTGGGATTACAGGCGTGAGCCACTGCACCAGGCCTCTAACACTTTTTAATCAACTCGCACTCCTGCTTTAAAACTTGTCTCAGTCTCTCTGCCTTATGCCCCTTGGTTGAATTTCTTCTGAGGAGCCAAGAATTGAGGTTGGGGCACACCAGTAGGGATTCACTGCTGCTAACAGTTGTAGATAATACAGGTCAGGAGATCTTATTCCATTCACAGGATAGGCCTGAGAACTCACATTTTTTGTACTTATTTTGTATGTTTTCACACTAGAGACATTTCTTGTGGTCCCTAAATACTTTATGTTCCAAGGAAACATTGCATGTTTTTCTTTAGATTGATTTTTTAAAAATCAAGAAGGCCACATATTTAATTTTGAGATTTGATTGTCTTTCAGAAAGTATCTTTAGAAAAATTACATTGTAGTTACAGTAATTGTAGACACATTTTGAAGTAAAATCCTTGACATTTATAAAGCCGAAAATTTCAAGTTAAAATTCAAATTTCTGTGATAACTCTAGCTAAAAACTTCTAATTTTTAAAAACATGTTATTATAAAAACAGTGCCTACAAGCTTAATTTTAAATTTCAGGGTATTAAGCAGATAGGTTGTAATTAGCTGGACTTGTTTGTCCAGCTATGAGAGGACGTGTTTGGAAGTGTGGCTGCCAGAGGAAGGAAAAGGAATTGTGTTAGAACTATCAGCAGGTTGAAGAAAATAGAAGGTTGTGGGCTCTTCTTTTTTAATAACTCAGTGGACTAGCACATCTAGAAACTAGCGCCGTGCTGATGTGCATGAAATAATATCGGAGTGAGGTATAATAAAATTTATATGTGGAGAAAGAATATGCCTCTCAGTTACCATGAGGATTGCAGAGAGAATAAATACATATTAGGCATTCCTTTAAGGAAGGGGCTCAGATTTGGAATTCCTTCCTCCCTTTAAAAATATTCCCTTGTTTAACAATAGAGTTTAAAAAGGATCACAGAGGATTATTATTTTTTTCTGCTTATAGAATTACATACTCAAAAGTGAAGTTTTTTTTTTTTTTTTTTTTAAGGCATATAAAGGCATATGGGAGAAGCATTTTCATGACATTTATTGCCATGTTGTCGTGCCATCTGCTGGGACAGAGGCTACAGGGAGAGCTGTACTGCAACACGCACCTCCCCTAGGAAGCTGATTTATTACAACCCCTTTGCTTTGCTGCTCAGCTGCAGGGCATGTGCTCTGAGCAGTCCTTCTCCCCGTCCCTGGAGGACACTGACCACAGCTGAGCTGGAGGAATCATCGTCAGTCATCGGGGGGTGACATTTCGTTCTCTACAAAACGTTACACCAGTGACCGCCACCAGATTATGAACTGATTAGAAATTTCTATGTTTTAGAAACCATAGTTGAGCTAAAATGAGTGGAAATTGTGCTTTAGTATGGAGAGAGCAGAAACTGATGGGAGAGGGATATTTGAAATTGGACATTGTGAATTTTAAAAAATTAGAAGTCAACATTTAAATATATGTCGAGAGTTTGTTTTAAATGTGGCACAATGAAGACACAAAGTTAAGTGGTACAGGTCCTGTCCTCAGGCAATGGAGCGGTCGGAACAGGCTAGGTTATGGTGACCACAAAAAGCAGCCCCCACCTCTCCTTGGGTTAGCAACACTTGTTTCTTGCCCATGCTGCGCTTCATGCACAGGTCAGCAGAAACCTCTGCTCACCTTAGTCAGTCAAGGACTGAGAAAGGCTGTGTTTTCTGTTTGTTCTTATGCTTTCCATACACCAAGAGGAGGAGATAGCGGCAGTATTCTGTGCGAGGCAATGAAATGCTTTCTCCAGGAAATGACACATGCTACTTCCGTTCGCATGTCATTGGCCAGAACAAATCATGTGGCTGTTCCTAATTTTAAAAGTGTGGGAAAGAAAATCCTACAATTTTCTGCAATGTACCAAGGAGGAAGAGAACAAGAACATTTGTAAATAACCCTAATTATCCCCACAAGGAACACACTCTGCAGCTGAAGAAGGAAAACACAGACATATGAAAGCTTAAGATCAAAGACACAAAGAAATTTAGAACAACAGCAAAAACCCAGTTCAATTCAAACTCTAGTAAGGAACTAATATAGGCCAGCCACTGTGCTAGGCATGGAGACTACAATATTGTACAAACCAGCCACTAAAGAACTCTAGTATGAGTCTCACACACACATACACACACACACACACACACAAAGAGAGAGAAAGAGAGAGAATGTGGGAAAAATGAGATAGAAACTATGCGAAGCAATGAGACAAGAAACATAACACAAACAGCTCTTGGTACCATATCAAGTAGCTCGAACTTTTAAAAGGTTATAAGCAGGGCATGGACCTGATTAGATTTAGCTTTTTATTTTAAATAAATCATGAGTGGACCCAAGAAAGATAGGTTTGAGGGAGGAAAGTCCAGAAGCAGGGCAATCTGCTAGGAGGCTGGAGGTGATTATATCAGTTCAAGGTGTGACCCATGATGAGAGTCCTGAGCTAGAGCCGTGAGAGTATGGATGAGGACAAAAGAATGAGCATGTGGAATTCTCAGGATATTAAAAAACAGGGGACTTTGTGAATGACTAGATATAGATGGAGACTGACGAATCAAAAATGAGTTTCATATTTCTAGTCTGTGTAAATACATTGATGGTGATGTAGCCATAAAGACAAAATTTGTAGTATTTCAGAGGAAGGGAGATTTGGTGTGGTCAATAAAGAGTTTCAAAGACTATACAATAAAATTCCATGAGCTCAGGGACGTTGTTTTGTTCAATGCTGTATTCCCAGTTCTGTGAAAGGTGCCTAGCACATAGTAGTGATTCAATGAGTATTTGGTAAGTGAATGGATTTGATAAAAGAGGAAATTTTTTACAGATGGAAAGAAATAAGTATGGTTGGTGGTGGTTGGTGAAGGATTGGGTGCAGGGACATTTAAAGCAAGCCACAGTGGTGCGGTGATAATGGTGAGCATGTGTTTAGGGGGCATTGAGGAGGGAGAATATAGAGGCTAGAGTAACTCCATCTTGTATACTAATCTGATATGTTGACTTCTGATTAACCCCAGTTCTGAAAATGCCTCTAAAATTTCTATTTTATCTACTGTTAAGAGCGTGTAATTACCAATAATTCCTGCCCTTAGGTCAAAATAACCTTCATGTTATCGTAAACACATACATTTTCCCCTTAGGCAAATTCCCTATGATTTGTAAGCCCTGGGTCTGTGGCGTAACAGTGTAGTGTAGGGATCTACCATTCGCAGCCACTTGAGATATGGCTTCTGTTCATAAACCCTATTAAGTATTTCATTCTGAGAATCTGGATTTGTCAGCTTCTTTCTTCAGCTCCTCACCTTCCTTGGCCTTTGGGAGTAGGTTTTTATAGGCCTGCTCACCTCAGAACACAAACACACACACACACACACACACACACACACAGAGAGAGAGAGAGACAGAGAGAGAGGGGGGGAGAGAGAGAGAGAGAGAGAAGACTAGTGTGGTTGCTGCTCGGAAGTGGGAGACGAGATATAGGAGAGGAGAAACACCCTGGAACAGAGCTTCTCTCAATGTTTTGGAATTTGTCCCAGTTAATTGGCCAACCCCAGGTGTGGTAATCGAGGATAGAAAGATTCTTGGGATAAGGATATCATATTAAGCTAATCAGTTATGAATAACCCCAAGCCCCGCCAACAGCAGCTGCTGATGCAAACCAAAGGGCTGGCTTTGCCCCTTTACAGGCAAAAAGGGAGTTGGCAATGCCTGTCCTTTAATCCCTGCAGATGGTTAGCAATGCCATGAGCCATAGCATTTTGGAAAACGGGAACCACTGGGTTTCTGGAAAATATGAGAATTGAGCTCTGCCACTCACTAATGTTGAAACCTTGGACAAACCTCTTATCTCCACGTTACTTCATAGGATGGGTGGTAGACAAACTGACGGGATAAGTGCTCTTAAAAGGTAAATGTGAATGCAAGGTAGGAGAGTAGCAAGGAAATACTATATTATTTTTAAATGAAAAGATGCTTTCTCAACTCCTCTCTTCATTACTAAAAATGTTGGTCCTTCTTTCTTCCTACCTTATCACCATTTTCTAGATCACCTGGCCATGTATACTTGCAGACCTCAACAGTCTTCCTCTCTTCTTGTAATTATCCCTGCATAATTGATTGGCAGGGATTATCAATTCTACCACCACAATATCTTTAGCAACTTTCCCTTTTATTTCAAGTTTACTACCATTCTCTTTAATTGGTTTCTTGAGATGTTTTACAGAGACCATTGTCAGAAAAAACCATTGGGTCTTTTTGCCTCCTGCACTTCACTTCTATGGTACAAAGGAATCTTTTGAGGAAGGGAGTGTGTCTTTTTAAGGTTTGTGCTAGCCAAGCAGGGAGAAGGCTTGGAATGCTAAGATAGTACTCAACAATTGCAGAAGGCAGGTTTTAATGAATTCAAGAAAAGATTGTTTTAATTCTATTTCTCAAGAGGAAACTCAAAAGAATTGGTAAGCTTTCAAAATTATAATTCTATCTTTGCAATCACACATGTTGTTCATGCTGCAGACAAAAGGAAAAGACATTCAGAGCCAAGGTGGCTACACACTCCCACTGAGAAACTCGAATTTTTAAAAAGACGTGCCAAAAAGTGGAAAGAGGCACGCTGCCAAAGATTATGTGAAAGAAAGGCAAGGACCAGTAATAGATCAGAAGGACCAAAGACCAGAGTGAGCTGAGGCTTAGAGAAAATAAAAAGTAAAGATAACGGAGGGCTCTTAAATTTAGAGCAAGAATAAGGAAGGAAGAGGCTCGCTGCCTGAGGCCAGTGGTGTGATGTTGATGGATGACGTGAAGAAAACAGAACTCCTTTCCTCCCATTTAGTCCTGTCTTCTCTGTCAAGGAGAGTGATCTTTGGACTGAATAGGGTAGAATGAACATTGTTAAGAGAAAATTGAAGCCCAAGATGGGTGTAGAGATTATGCGAGAGCATGCATCCGTTGTAAATGAGCCGAAACTTCTGGCTCTGAATGAATTACAGTGCAGAGCTCTGAAAAACGTGCGAATGAATTCTCCCTGCTTAAGAGGGGGGAGCTTTGGAGGTGGAGAAGGAGAGAAAAGTGAAACCTCCCTTGCAAAAATTGTAACGGTGAGAAAATTATGGCAGTGAAAGAGATCTGATTTAACCAACCCCCATCTTGCCTTTAGCCTTTAAACTTCCCTGAATTATTCCTGGGCTTGGGTCTACCTAGCTTTGGGAGACATTTAGTTTATAGGTTAAATGATAATACTTTCCTTGCAAACTTAACCACCTTTGTAAAGCTAATGAGAGACCACCAGGCTAGGAGGAGGATAGGAGCCTGAATTCTGCTAAGGTGTAGACATAAACGATTGCCGGCCATGATTCCAGAGGTCACAGGATATGCAACTTCCCAGTTACTCCTGCAGACAACATCACTATTGTAGAACTAAGATTGGCTTTTGAGATGTCTTTTCAAGTTTTATGCATGTCTGACACTGTTGGCTCCACTTGGACCCACTAATTGCTCCTGTGGCCCCACCCAGAAGTGACTCAGTGCATGAGGACCATTTCCCACACTTTTATGATTGTACCCCCAACCAATCAGCAGCAAGCACCCATTGCCTAACTGTGTCCCCATCTCTTTATCCTTGAAAAACCCTAGCCTTTGAATTTTCAAGGAGACTGATGTGAGTAATAATAAATTCCTATGTCCTGTTTAGCTGGCTCTACGTGTGTAAAATTCTTTCTCTATTGCAATTCCCCTGCCTTCACAAATCAGCTGTATCTGGGCAGTGCCCAAGAAGAACCCACTGGGTAGTTACAAAAGCAGGCCAACTGGAGATAAGCCAAGTCCATGACCCGGGAATTGTAGAATCCAGTTTTGGAAAGGATCCTAGATATCTACTTCAACCATTACCCAATGCATAACTAAATGTACATGTAGAGATGGTTTACAAAGAGTCAATGATTCTTATGATAGGCGCAGCTTATCTGTCTGGTATTTGATTCTCTTCCCTTAATGCTTAGTCCTTAATGTGGAGATCATTTTACAGTTGTCAAAATCATCTTTCTCCTTCCTTCCTTCCTTCTCTCTTTTCTTTCTTTCCTTTTCTTTCCTTCTTTCCACAGACATTTGTTGAGTGCACACTCTATTGGTGTTGTATGGGAAAATAAGACATAGCTCTTGCCCTTAGGTGTTTATAGTTAATTACAGGGAAAACCATCTGATTTTAGTTTTTACTTTTTCAACATGTAGTGATTAAGTGCAGAAAGAGCAAATAAAAATGTAGGATGAGAAGCTTAAATCTTCCTGTCGAAAATGAGTGAAGAAATTTCTCCACTCCTTTTTTTCTGTTTCAGAATGGTTTCCCTGCCCTTTTCTATGTAAGTGAATCTTTTTAGTGGCTAGACAAACCTCTGGGCTACCTCACAATCTGGAGTGTTTCCTCAAGGACCTGGGTGTCATCTCTTCTAAATGTAATCATCAAGGAAGCTAAGGCTTTAGCTTCTGGTTTCCTAAGAGGAGAGGGGTCTAACTTCAGTTGTTATCTGACTCCAAATTGCAAAGCTTAACTAATGGTGATGGGTTGTATCCATTTAGCTATACAAGAGTGAGAATTCTTTCTGGTCTTTGCCATTTCTTTAGCAGATTGCCTGTAATGTGCATCACTTTCTGCTTTAATGCTTATTTAATAATAAAACTGTTTTCCTTTTACCTTTGTAGAAAGCTTTTCCGGGTTAGGAGGACATTTCATTTTTAATTATCTTTCCCCAGGAGTGCTCACTATGTGCCAGGCACTCCTCCAGGCACCAGAGATATAACATTAAAAAAGACAGAAGCTGCCCTCATGAAGCTCATATTCTAGGACAGATAGACACAAAACAATAATATCTGAGGAAATCATGCAGGCAGCACATTAGAAGGCATAGGTGCAGTAAGCCATGTGTAAACAATTGAGTATGATGAGCTGTGTAAGGAACACTGGGAGTTCAAAGGAGAGAGAGGTAAGTTATCCCGGGGCGGTTGAGGACTTGATGTTTGAGCTGAATCTTGAAAGATAAATGATTTTGAAAATAGCTCATTGCTTTAGGGGAGGAGTGGAGCTGGTATTCCGGAAAGTGGAAGATATTTGATCAAAGAAATATACCTGACAGCAGAGTACATTAGGGGAAGTCTGCATAATCAACATCTCATTTGATACCATCAACAACCAGAGGCAGAGATTTTTTTTCTTGTTCTTCCTTTTTCTGTCTTCTTTGTCCTCCTTTCCTGCTCCTTCTCCTACTCTTCTTGTAATGATTCATACTGTTGACGCATACTGAGTTTACTATCTGCTAAAATCTTTAAACTTTTTCACACACATTGTTCCTGAGTCATTTCACCCTAATCTGTATTTGCTGGCATACGTTTTATCCTCAGTAACCTTGTATGAGTTTATGTGTGTGTATGTGTTGTGTATTGAAGAAGAGTTGAAATGACTGAAGTAGTTAGGCTGAATAAAATAAAACTCTGGAAATGATGACAGTCATCTCCCATACTTAAAGGTCTATCATGGGGAAGAGAAATCCATTTTTTCCTATGTGACTGTTAGAACTAGAGGGTGGTACTTTACGGATATAGGTTTCTACTCTATGCCAAGAAAAGCTTATAGAAGTTGATTTCAGAATTGACCAGGTACATCTCTAAAGAAATCCCTTGGGGAGAGGGTGAGGTCTTGGAAAAAATACAGACTCCTGGGCCCCATCCTTGACTTACATCACAAATCTTGTTACCAGGGACCAGGAATTTGCATAACAGGCCCTCAAGGAAATCCCCAGGTACACTGAAATTTGGACACTTCAAGAGAGTTAACATACCTTTTTTTGAGAGCCCTTTCAACCTGGGAAAACTTTGATCCTATGAGACCCTAGAAAGGGGAACCACAGAACATTCATTTTCTTTGGGGTGTGGTGAGTCTGATGACTGTATAACTAGGATGATTATTGAGAACTGAAACTAAAGTCCTAAGCCCCCCAGACGACCGAACAGGCTGCCTCTTGGCCAAGAGGACCCCAGAGAAACCTTTTAAAAACTGAGTTTCTGGCCATCACAGGACAGGAGGTCAGACTCACCTCTTTATCTTCCCTCCCTTTTGTGGTTTAGACACAACATCTGACCAGCATTTAATGTTAAAATAGAGATCACAAGACTGTCAGAACAGACTCTTTGTTCACAATGAGATACCACATTATAAACAGGACCGAAGGCCATGGTTAAGTCATGGACTCCTACAGTTAAAGAAGAAACTATGTTCCAACTGCCACAAGGTTTTTCTTTTTCTCTAGCAGCTAAACAGGCACTGGCCTTGAGATAAGCAATATTAAAAAATTGCAGCTCATCCACCAGCAGAGCTGACTGAGGCCCCCTGCTCCACAAGCCAGAACTACAGCTTTGATTGAATGAAAGACTGGTTTCAGTATCTTTCTTCTGATAAGAGACCACCTACAGATGGACTAGTTCTGGCCGGGTTACAGATGCTGTGCATTTGAGTGCCTTCCTTTCCCTGCTTCACCTTTTGACACATAGGGCTTATTGTAATATATTTCAATGTTAAGTCTCAGGGGAAACATGAGATGCATGTAACATGCATGTTTATTCAGTATGCATGCCTTGTTCCCCCTTCATGAATATCTGGATGAAAGACTGTATAGCTGCTCCTATAACCTGTTGAATATATACATATATTTGGCCAACCTGTTCAACAACATGTATGTCTCATCCTTCCCTCCCTCAAAGTACCTGCTAACCGACAGAGGCCTCTCACAGAAGCTACAGTTCTCAGCCTGTCAGAATGGCCAGACTGCAGGCTGTGACTCTTTATAACAAATAAAGTCTCTTTTCTCAATTTGTGATTTTTAAGTTGATACCATAGAATTCATCTTTCAAATCAGGACACTTTTAAGAGTGAAAGGAAGCGCTAAAAATCCTGGTATCTTTTTTGAAATATTTATTTACTAATTGACAAATACATTTTTATTGTATTGATGGATCTACCAAATGATTATATTTAAACACTATTTCAAAAACATTTTTTTCTAGAAACTAGAATAACATATATCTGTGTACACCAAAGAAAACTTTTGAAACTTCTTTACATATATTAAAAAGTAGAACTTTTAAAATAATGTAATCAGAATAATTACCCCTTTAGTCATTTTTTAAAAACACATTTGTCTCGAATACCATGTCATTCTCTTTTTCTAAAGAATGTTTTCTTTTCCTTATATGGTCTTGCTATGTTAAAATTTTAAACAAAATTGTCCAATATTTTCTTCAAATTTGCATTTAATGACTAATACATTTGAAAGGAACCTTCTCTGTAGACCATATCAAGATTGAGAATATATACTCTCTTTAACGTACTTTATTTGTTTAGTTTCTTCATGTTTGGTGGGGATACACTTTGGTGTCTTCTTGTTTTTAAGACTTGCTACTAATAATCCCAATTGTCTAAACATGTGGGAAGCTAAAGCTTTTTGAAATTCCATTCATTGAAAATGTTGATAAAAGATTTCTAACTGATTTGGACAAATTCGGCCCAAATTTAGAGAGCTAATTTTTAAAAAGAATTCAACAAAAAGATACTTAGATTGATTTACAAATTATTTCTTCAAAGGCTCAAATATTTCTGAAATTCTCCTTATGGCAGACAGCAAAGAGAGAAAAACACATGATACTGCCTTATATTTAAAATCATATTTTTGCAAAAACCATAGTTTAGATATTTTAAGTGTATATGTATATATATTATTGATACATTCTTAGTGACTGCTACCATTTTGATTGGTAGATTATCACTACTTGTTTGAGTACAAGTACAAATCGTGTTGCACAACATCTAATTCCAAGTACATTTCTGCACCATAATTCTTTAGAAAAAACATGCTTTTACAATGACTCTGTACTATACCAAAATTTGTGCTTAATTACGATGCAAAGATAACTCTAGTTTGAAATTTTGAAAACAATTTATGATAGCACTGATTCATTTAACTGGATTTACAATGACATCTCACTCTAGTAATGTCAGATGTTTTTACCATGAGCAAAATAAAATTCCAAATGTTTTACTTTGATACCATGAATTGGATGGAAAAAAAGGAATCATTGTTGAAAATAACTGTTTTCCAATTTGAAGCATCTGACTCCATTTCTATAAAAGTGGCATCATTGAATTGTTTGAAACTTCTTTTCTGCCGTTGGATCCAGCACCTTACCATCTATCGCTTTGCAGGGGAGGAGACCTGCTTTTCCTCTCTAGAGCTTATGTTCATGGCTGAGGCCCCTATAACGAAAGACAGATGAACCAGAGGAAAGCTTACATGTTTATTTAACATACATTTTACATGAAATAGGAGCTTTCGTAAGGAAAGAAATACCTGAAAAAAACAGTTAAACTTGTGTATTTTTTAAACCTGTGTATTTTTATGCTGGGTTTGATGAAGAGAGGAGACATATAGAGACATATAATAGGGTGAAGAGCATGACATAATCATTATAAACTGGGGAAACTTAGCAAGGCCGGTTTGTTCAGTTTCCCTTCAGTGACCTTTTGTTTTCAGAGATAAGGATGTTCCTTTCTTCCTGGCATAGGGAGGGCACGTCTTACATGAGAGTCTATGACCTCTTTCAGAGGAAGGTCAGAAAATCTTTCCTAGGTTTTATGAACCACGTCAGGGAAGAAGGCTGGGGGAAAGTCAGAGACACCTTCCTGCTCCTGCTGTTTTCCTCAGATTTCTTCAGTTTAAAATATTCAGTATACTAAGGAGCCATATTTCGGAGTAGCATGCCCTGAACCCCATCAACTTCACTTTTTGTATGTGTACAAGAGACACAGAGTGCAGATTTAGAGAGGCAGTCATTTGATCCAAATGAAAAGCCATGCTTCACAGGACACTTTCCTTGTCTGCACGTGCCAAGTCCTCGCGTTCATGCACAGTATTTGAGAGTAGATACTAATACTTCAGCAGATTCGTGTCTTCTATTTTTCATGTGGTCAGTGATGTCATATGGCCCCCAGGGTAAGTGTTGATAAACATTTTGGAATTTATAGGTTTGTCATTAACATTCTCATGAACAAAGTATTTGATTTTCCATTACACATTTCCTTTCACTTTTTGAGCCCATTAATGCCAAAACATTTTTTGCAAAGTTAAAACGTGTTACCAAATAACATTATTTAATAGTTGTCGATTTATACAGCATACCATTAATATTAAAACTGCTGTTGCAAGAGCGTTTAGACTCTTTTTTCATATGCTATGTGGGAGGAATGCTCGACCTCTATTTCCCATAAATATTGTATACATACCTAGACTAAAATGTCCTGTGTTTTCCACTGACAGCACTGAATGGCAGCCTGCTGTCTTCAGGCATCTCAAATTGAAGTCACTACAGTTGACTGGTACATCAATGGACCAGCGGGGGCCGCAGCACCAAATCTTCTCTCACCATTATCCCAGATAAAAAGAGTGTGCTGCCTGTAGCTGCTAGCACACTTTCTCTGCTAAGGGAGCACCGCATAAGCTGTCCTGGAAAAGAAAGTGTTAGTTAAGTTGTGTTGCAGGTTGGATTCTCCGGAGGCAGATGCTGAGAAGTTTGGGGCCCAAGAGGTTTATTTGGCACCAATACCTGTGGAAGAGAGAAGAAGCAGGTTGGGCAGCGAAAGACATCCAGCGGTGATATGGGCATGACAAAGTCTTGGCCAGAGGCTGTCTCTGTACCGCCCACAGTGGGGTATGTGCCGTGCAGTGACATGATGATAGCTCACTGCAACCTTGGCCTCCCAGGCTCAGGCAATCCTCCTGCCTCAGCCTCCTCCTCAAGTCCTCCTCTGAAGAGGTAGCTGGACATCACATCGTTGTCTACCACATAGTATGTCTAGATAAGGTTGGGAAAAAGTGAGGTGGGTTATCCCTGGGCATCCTCTGGTTTAACAAGAGTGGGAACTCAGTTGACTGCTCTTGTTTCATATACCACTAGACAAGTTCACAGCAGAAAGTGAAAGCACCACCAGGAAGTGACTCATGCCTGTATTTCTAGTATTTAGGGAGAGTGAGGCAGGAGGATCGCTTGAGGCCAGGAGTTTGAGACCAGCCTGGGCAACATAGCTAGATCCTGTCTCTACAAAAATTTAAAAAATTAGCCAGGTGTAGTGGTGCACACCTATAGCGCCGTCTGCTCAGGAGGTTGAGGGAGGAGGATCACTTAACCCACGAGGCCGAGGCTGCAGTGAGCTGTGATCACACCAATGCGCTTCAGCCTGGGCAACAGATTGAGAGCCTGTCTCAAAAAAAAAAAAAAAGTGAAGGCACCAAGTGGCAATTGTCACAGGCTGTGGCCTACCAGGAAGCAGACTTGGAGATGGAGAGTGGTGGACAGGAGGTTTGTTAGGGAGTGGTCTTGGGAATACCACCTCTGGAAGGGGAAGGGAAGAAGGATGGGGCAGGAAGAGAAGTTGTCTTATGCATTAGTCAGGGTTTGCTAGAGGGAAAGAACTAATAGGATAGATGTATATATGAAGGGGAGTTTATTAGGGAGAATGAACTCACAAGATCGAAAGGTGAAGTCCCACAATAGGCTCTCTGCAAGCTGAGGAGCAAAGAAGCCAGTTCAAGTTCCCAAACCTCGAAAGTATGGAAGTTGACAATGTAGCCTTCAGTCTGTGGCCGAAGGCTCGAGAGTCCCTCACAAACCGCTGGTCTAAGTCCAAGAGTCCAAAAGCTGAAGAGCTTGGAGTCTGAGGTTCAAGGGCAGGAAGCATTCAACATGAGAGAAAGATGAAGGCCGGAAGACTCAGCAAGTCTGCTCTTTCCACCTTTTTCGGCCTGCTTTATTCTAGCAGCTGATTAGATGGTGCCCACCCAGATTGAGGATGGGTCTGCCTCTCCCAGTCCACTGACTCACATGTTGATCTCCTTTGACAACACCCTCCCAGACACACCTGGGAACAATACTTTGCATCCTTCAATTCAATCAAGTTGACACTCAATATTAACCATCACAGCCTATGATTCAGCCTCAACAGAGACCAACCACATGGCCAGCTCTAGACAAACAAGGGGCCAGACTTTTATACCTCCCTACAAACCAGTTCTTGGGTGTGGGCACCCTGGGAAGAGGGCATGGTCGTGGGTGAGATGACACTCTTCATTTGAAGCAATTCCAATGAGGGCGGACAGCTGGGGCTCTCTGCCAGAAGCCCTCGCTGCAGCTGGTGGAGTAGTCCTTCAGTCTTGAGGAGACTCTGGGATGACATCACAGCATCCGCTCCAGAAGTCTGCTGAACCCATCCTGGCTAACAGTACTGCAACTATTCACCATAATACTTTCCTTTAAAAATCTCGGACAAATGCTGAAAGAGATAAGACACTGAGACAGAAAGTGTAAGCTGGGACTATCCTAAGTGAATCAGGAAAAAGTTACCCTCTCTATAGTGAAGTTAAGGAAGAACAACTTATATTGAACAGCCTTGAAGGTAAGTTGCTGGTCCAGAAACCTTTTGAGCTAATTTACTTGGTTTCACTTGGGTTTCACCCAGATGCAAAAGGATTTACGTTGATTATTTAATCCATTCTGTCTGTGGTGTAGCATGGCCGTGCTTTTGCATATTGCAGCATTTTCTTTCATTTTCAGCAACCCCTTCTCTCCATTGAATCACTGTGTCTGCTGCCCTGTCCTTATCACTCAGCAGGCCCCCCTCTGGCATCCCAGGCACTCTGGCTGCGTGTCTCGTGCATGATTATTTGGCCCTCAACCCGAACTCCACTTCACTCTCCCTTAGGCTGTGAGCAGAGGATTTTTTTCACAATTGTAAAACATAGAAACTCATCCCCACCAATCCTTTCAAAGAGCCCAGGGAGTCCGAGCCGTTCCAAATGAGAGGCTTCTGCTACAAGAGCAGGGCCAGAGACTCCGGCTACCAGAGGGAGGCTGGTGCATTTCATTTCATTTTGAACTCCAACCAGGGTCTCTTGAAGGTTAAAATGCCTTTACTTAGCTCTCAATCACTGTCGCACCTGGTACGCAGTGCTGTAAAATGAGGAGGGAAGAAGAGAGCAGGAGAAGCCCTGGATCTGCCATCAGGAGACCTGGGGTCCAGCCCCATCCAGCCCCTCCCAGCCCCTGGCACTCAGGTTCGCCATGGATCAGGTCTTATTCAGGTTATCATTCCTACTGCCTAGGAAAGTGTCTGGTTGAGTGGGTGCTAAGAAAAAATGTTTTCCTTTCTCCCGGGACATGGTTTGCATAAGGAATGAAGAAAATGAGTGTGTGTAGGGGGAAACGCTAAGGAGCCAGAAAAGTTTTTCATTCCGTGGTGTAGTGTTCCTTTCTCTAACCCCACTACCCAAAGCACAAGACCCTTTCCCTGACTTTGTATCTTTTTTTTTTTGAGACAGAGTCTTGCTCTGTCGCCCAGGCTGGAGTGCAGTGG
>NW_012111031.1:9436668-9438924 GCF_000951035.1 Colobus angolensis palliatus
CGGCTAATGTTTTTTATTTTTAGTAGAGACAGGGTTTCACCGTGTTAGCCAGGATGGTCTCAATCTCCTGACCTCGTGGTCCACCCACCTCGGCCTGCCAAAGTGCTGGGATTATAGGCGTGAGCTACCATACCCAGTGGTGTTCTGTACTGTTTATTTTCACTATTCTCTACTTCTTCCTATTCTGTTGAATACATGTTGAATGTTTTCTTCTATTCTTCCCCTTCCTTAATCCCCCTTGCCTATTTCATATTTCTTTGTACTGGATTGTATTGCATTTTGTGTTACTTCCTCAAATACATCTTGTAGTTTACTAATTTTCTCTAGAGCTGGTTTTCATTTGCTACTTAACCTACTCATTGTGTTTTTACATTTTAATGATAGTTGTAATGTTCATTACCTACAGTCATGTGTTTTGTTTTTATTTTTGACTTGCCTCTCCTTTATTCATAGCCCAGCTCTTTCATTTTAGTTTCCATACTTATTTGATAATTTCTTTCAGATTGTTTGATCAGCTACTTCGGAATTCAGTGTTGCACCTCCTGATTGTTGTGTCTGCTGATTCTCCTCCAAGTGGTTTCATTTCTCGTGCTGTTTGTAGTTTTTACTGTTAGCACCTGCTAAACTGGGGTTGTTTTCCTATGTAAATCATGCCCTCCCTCATGGCTCAATTTTGCATTTGCTTTTGCAAGTAAATTTTAGGGTTTCTCTACTGCAGGAGCAGTTTTTACAATATTCTCTTGGTTTGAGTTTATTAAACTGGTTAGACTTTGTAACTTCTGATACCGTATCTGGCTGTGGGCTTTCAATTTCACAGGAGATTTTGTTTTCCATTTAGATTGCCTGTGATTCCTTTTCCCTTCCCTGAGCTGGTGGGTAGAGTGTTTACAGTTTTCTTTATCCAGACAGAGCAGTCCTTTGAGGAACCTCTCTCTAGACGGTTTTCCAGTTTCTTATTTCCAGTTTCTTGCCTCTCAGCGCCCCAGACCCACGTCTCCTTTGCTTGCATTGCTTACGTATGGTGTAAATCCCATTCAGAGCTGATGTCCTACTCACACCCTCTGAGATTCTTCTCTCATCAGTTGTGAGAATTACCAGTCTTGTTCTGAGTTATTTTTTTATTCTGATTTCTCAAAGATTTCCTCCTTTCCTCTCTTTCCTTTTATTTTTTTCTTCCTTCCTTCTTCTGAGTATAGAATTTTATTCTATATTATTGCTCCATACTTTAACCCAGCATTCCTATGTGTTTTCAATAGGATCAATAGTATCTGGGTGTAGTGGTGATGTTGGTGGAAGGATGTAAATTAATTTTGTTCATGTTGCCCAAGGATCTTGAATGATCTTTGAAGAATGAAATAAATCATATCACTCTGCAGGTTAAATCATTTCAATGACTTGCTATTGCACTTAAACTCCAAACTCCTTTTGGCTTTATATGTCTTATACGAGTTGACCCCTATCTCCCCATCTAACCAGGGCTTAAACTTTTCCCTGCATCATTCAAACCGCCTTCTTTCTTGCTTTAGAATCATTGTTCTAGCTGTTCCTTCTACCTGAAATGGTCCCTAGATCTTTGCATGGACATGTGCATTCTGACATCCAGAACACAGAATTGTCACCTTCTATATTACTCCGTTTTCATGCTGCTGATAAAGACTGGATAATTTATACAGGAAAAAGGTTTAATGAACTCACACTTCCACAAGGCTGGGGAGGCCTCACAATAATGGTGAAAGGCAAGGAGGAGCAAGTCACATCTTACATGGATGGCAGCAGGCAAAGAGAGAACTTGTGCAGGGAAACTCCACCTTATAAAGTCATCAGATCTCATGAGACTTATTCACTACCATGAGAACAGCAAGGGAAATCATGTCCCCATGATTCAATTACCTCTCACCGGGTCCCTCCCACTACACCTGGGAACTCAAGATGAGCTTGGGGTGGGGACACAGCCAAATCATATCACCTTCCCAAAAAGGGTTTTCCTGATCACCCTGTCACTCCCTCCCTCTCATAACACCCTCACAACATGTCATAGTCTACATGACACATATCACTATGTTAATTATACTTTTAATTTGTGTTTTTACTTGTTTATTTCAGAGGCCAGGCTAACAGGGATTGCTGATGGGGAAATAAATGATCAAGGATGAATTGTAGATTTGGGGCTTGAGCAAGTGAGTGGATGCTTGTAAGAGAAATAGGTGTGAGATGGAAATCAGGAGTTCTGTTTTGAAAATATTTATGTTTAAGATT
>NW_012111031.1:9439809-9485458 GCF_000951035.1 Colobus angolensis palliatus
GATCTAAATCTCTGAGAAGCTTTATCTTGTAAGTAGCCCTGGAGGCTACTGAGAATAGACCAGAAAAGAATTTTTTCCCTTCTCATTTTGGGAAGACAACTCATAGAATTGGGAAACTTCTTTATCCTTCAGAGGAACGGGGCAACATTGCCAAATCTCTTCAGATGATTTAGTCCAAGGTGGGAATTATGCTCTGATGTTTTGAGATATATGATAAGGTTGAAAAACAGTTGTGGTTCTGGTAATAGAATGAACAGGCTTTCTGTCTGCTCTGGCTTCCTCCAGCTACAGATCACGATCTCATGTTTAAATCTAACTTACTTACTGCTCTCATTGTCTCCCAGACTTATTTAGGCTATAAAAGGTTTGCCTAGAGATGTGGATTGTTTATGTGGAGTGTGAGGCACAACTGTACAATATATCCATGGCTTTGCTTTACGATTTCAGTCAAAACAAAATTAAAGACTCATTATCACCCGTGCTCGGGAAGCAATGGGGAATATTTTAAATTTCACATTTTCATTGGTCTTTCATCAAGAACAGGACTAAACTTCCAAATGAGATACATTTTCTATAATGCATGTGGTGCCTTATCTTGAAATAGCTGTTGTCTTTGTCATTCTGATTTGCTTAGCAGACAGTTGGAAATTAAACAATAAAAAATAAGTTTCTGTACATGACATTTCATTTTCGGACAACCAGCAACCCAAATTCCCAGGCATTGAGATTAATCTATTCATCTCCACAGGTGTCCACAAATGAAATGAAATGTCACCTAAAGCAGTAGACACACTTCATTGCTATTACACCCCAAAGTTTCCTCCAGTAAAATATTTTATTAAAATTAAATGAAAAAGCAAACCCTGTGCAATGGTTGTTCAAGCAGCTTTAATGAGCTTTAGAATGGAGCACACCCCCGACAATTCTTCCGTGGGTATTTTACTATGCACAGGAAAACTGTTCAAAGAATATTATACTATACCATTCTTTCCTCATCTTCTTGGCTGTGTGTTGAATCAATTAAATTGCAACTTATAAATTACTGGTTAAAATATCTAAGAAAATAGCTTTTGTTTCTATTTATAGGTACAGTATGTACTTCCTGAAAATGTTTGCCATCTCACTGAATCATTTTCTCCTTTCTTATCACCTAGTTGTTTATTTAGCAAATATTTATTTACGTGCCATGCTAGTTTGTTCATAGGATAACAATTGTTAGCAAGATAATAGAGGTCTCTGGGCCCTTATGAAGTTTATAAGTTGGTCAAATAGACAACAGCAAAAACAACAAGAACATCATCTTGTCATCCCTATTAAGTATTTTCTATTTTGCCAGATACTGTTCTCGGTGAAGTCAGGTATTCAATTGCCTAATTATTAGGATAAGATAATCATTACACAGATGCAGGAAGGTCCTAGGAGAAAGATTCCATTATTACCCCCATTGTCTGGAAAAGAAAACAGAGGCAGAGGGAAATTTTAAGTAATTTGCCCCAGGGCATGTAGCTAGGAAGTAGAACTAACAATGCTAACAATAAAATGATGCATGTTATGATACAGGAAGTTCAGGATATTGTAAGAACATGAAGTAGAGGCTCTTGACCCCAGTACCTGAGCCAGCTTGGTCTGCTGTCACAAAATTTCATAGACTGAGTGGCTTAAACTACAGACCTTTATTTTCTCAGAGTTCTGAAGGGTGCAAAGTCTAAGATCAAGGTCCAGCAGTGTTCACTTTGGGTTAAGGACTCTTTTCCTGTCTTACAGACAGCTGCCTTTTAGTTAGTTGCTCACATAGTGAGGAGAGAAAGAATGAGTTCATTGGTGTCTTTTCTAATAAGGGCACTAATCCCAGCATGAGAGCCCCAGCTTCATGACCTCATCCAATCCTGATTACCTCCCAAAGGCCACACCTCCAAATATCATCACCTGGAAGAGTAGGGCTTCAGCATATGAATTTCATGTATAAGATTCAGTCCATAGCAACTGGCTTTGTAATTTTTCCAGGTCAGAACTTTCCATAAATCAGAAATCATATTTAGCAGCCATGAATGAGACTGGTTTTGTTAATTCTGAGACAGGGTCTTGCTTTGTCACCCAGGATAGAGTGCAGTGGTACAATCATGGATCACTGTAACCTCCAGCTCCTGAACCCAAGAGATCTTCCTGCCTCAGCCCCTTTAGTAGCTAGGACTGCAGGCTCATGCCACCAGGCCTCGCTAATTTTTAAAAATTTTTTTGGAGATGAGGTCTCACTATGTTGCACAGGCTGGTCTTGAACTCCTTGTCTCAAGTGATCCTCCCATCTTGGCCTCCCAAAGTGCTGAGATTACAGGCATGAGCCACCATGCCTGACCTTGAATGAGACTATTTTTAAACACATATACCTCTGCTAAATTCCAACATTATTATAACTGAATTCTATGTAACCATTAGCTTTTTAAGTTCTTTAAGCTTTGATTTTCCCATCTACAAGCTGGGAGGAGGGTTGTTTTGCTGTCAAACTCATGCATATATAGCATTTCTATATGTGAATGGTGTATATTTCTATGTGCTAATATATATATGAACAGTGAGATGTGTGTGGTGGTGTCTGTGCACACGTGCGCATGGGGGCAGGCAGCAACCTTTCTGACACTTTTACATGTATAGTGCTTCTTAGTTTACCTCTTTGTAAAGTACATGTGATGATCATGACAGCTGAGATGTTATTTTTATTCTCATTTTTCATGTGGAGGCCAGGAGGTCAAGTTTCTTTCTCAAGGTCATGCAGTTGGTGTGTGGTTGAGCCAAGGTATGACCTAAACCTCCTCTGACTCCTGGGTTAGTGCTTTTCTTCTGTCCCATGGTTGCCTCATGCTGGTGAGCATTCTGCCTGCTACTTGGGCTCTGAGAAAGACATTCAATCTCTGTGGTATACTCAGCTGACGTTTCATTTTGTTTCCTTGCTATCCATGCTAACACACCGCTGTGGTGAGTGTTGCAGTGCATTTTTGAAGTATCGATTTCCAGTCAGCCCCCGTCCCAAAGACCCTACCACACACCCAATTCTATTTGCTTCACTTCAGCTCACCGCTCGCTGCTACCTGAGAGCTTCTAGTATGTTATCACTCTGCTTATGGGCACACCAGCAGAAATGTACTGCAGTTACCAGGCTTCAGTGCCAGGAAACCAGCACTGTTTCTGTTTCAGAAATGTGGACAGATTTTGCAATTTTTTAAAGATTAAAAGCAATCTTCTTTATATATGTAGAAATACAGATATTTTGATTATTTTATATAAATTCATATATTGGGGCACATCATCCTACCTTTTAAAAATGAAATCTTTTTAAAAATTTGCCCTTACTTAACCTTTCCCTATCCATATCATCCTCTACCCCCAGCTAGTCTATATTTACAGCGTAGCATGTGCTCTTCCAAATAATTCTCAGTGCTCATAAAATCATATGTAAACATTCATGTATGTGTATGTCTAAACATCTACCTAAAAATAAATGTACATGTGTATTTTACAAAACCAGGTCACTATTTACGAAAATGGATTCATACTACTATTGTGTATCCTTTACTTCTTATTATTCAATATTTTAAGGCAAATCCCAGACTTTATGTTGTTTATATCCGGTAAACACTTAAGTATTCATCACTAACAGATAGGTATTTTTAAGAACGTAACCAATTATACTAATATCACCTATAACAAAATTTATAATAGTTATTTAAAATCACCCAATACCCAGTTCATGTTCAAATATCCCTGATTGCCTCAAAAACATCTTTTTACAGTTGGTTTGTTTGAATGAGGATTCAAATGCCAAACATTGCATTTGCCTGATATGTCTCTAAAATTTACAATGATTTTCCCTTCCCCTTCTCTGTTAATGCTTCTATTTGTTGAAGAAACAAGGTTATTTTCCTTGTAGAATTTCCCACCTTCTAGATTTGTCTTATCTCATTCTTGTGGTGTCACTTAACACCTACCCTGTGCTTCCTTTACATACTTGGTTGAATATGGAGGATTGACTAGATTTCTGGCTCAATTCATTTGGTTAGAATACTTAATAGTTGGTGCTGTGTACTCTGTTGCATCACAGAGGTGTGGAATAGGAGAAATACAACATTGGCCAGCCCACTTTAAGTGATGCTGAAATTGGTCAGTGCGGTCAGGTGTGGTCAGCTTTATCTTTCCACTATAAACTTCCTCATCAACCCTGACTTAACAGTTTTAGCATTAAGTAATGAACATTACCTACATTCATTATTTCACTCAGAGTTGTAAAATGATAATTTTCTTAATCTATTAATCTTTCCAGCCTTTATTGGCTGGAATTCTATGAAGAACTCTCTCTTGTCAATCATTGGTAATCCTGAATAACAGTTTGTATAGGAGAGGCATAATAAAGGTTGATTTTTTTTTTGGTTGTCAATTTTCTGAATAATGAAATGGTGCTTTAGCAACCTCCAATGGTGATCAGTAACATTGTTGTACTCAGATATTTTTATATATTAAATGTGTTTTAGATTATGGAATTTTATTACGTTTGATACTCAGATGATCTCATTCTTGGCCAGTGAGCACTCCACAGAATTGCTGCTTTGGTCTTCTTTTAACAAGATCCCAGTACTTTATGATGACTTCTTTGATTTCTGGTAAATAGAATATCCTCAACTTACCCAGGACACTTTCTACACTAGATGTAGATTGAGTCATTTCTCTAAAGTGGACTGGTTGGTTCCTTAGTGAGAAATGGCATTTAGAGAAACTAATCTTGATTCTAGAAGTTAATTTATTATCTTTTTAATGATTCTATGGCACTCCATGACATACCATGAAATATTTAACCATTTTCCCTTGCTGGCATTCACTTAGTGTCCAGTTTTGCTATGTCCTGCCTTTCAATTGCAAAGTCATATTGAAGATGGGAAAACATGGTTCAAGAAGCTTTCTATAGGCCTTATACAATTAGTAGAAATGTAACACTGAAAAATAATATGAGAATGCTTGGAATTCTTAATAGAAATCCTGGCAACCCAGTGGTTCTTGGGAAATATGTCCTTATTCAGTTGGGTAGAGAATTCTCCTTTGCTTCCTGGAGCTTATCTTTAACAAGATGAGAGATGATGCCCTCTCCTTCTTCCTCTTTTGTTTGGAGAACAGTTTTCCTTTCTTCTCTTATGGATTTTGGTAGAAATATGTTTTCTGTTTACTTTTTCTAACTGTGATCCTGGCAATGAGATGCATGCTAGCTCTCCAGGTCATATAGCAGCTTGGACCTTTCATAAGCTCCATACAACTGTGGATGGAGGTCATGCTGGGTGCCATATTGGCAGTACATTTTGTTCTTGCAGAGGGCATTCTGGCCTTCTTGATTCTATATTTTATTCTTTGCCAATCATCAGGCAGTGTGCAATGGAGAAAACAAAATTTATTGAGAGCTTTCAGCTCTGTAACTAGCAATAACTATTCCTGGCTGGCCACAAAGTTCCCCAGATGTACCCTGTTATATAATCCTGATTTTCTAGTTCATTGTAAATTCACAACACTGTGCTGTCAGCTATCCCTCTTTTCATATCTACATAAAAAAAGAAATTTCCTGGTAACATTCTTAAAGCATTTGATAATACTTATAGACCTTATAAAAAAAAAAACTTTTATTGGAGTATAACATACATTGCAGGAAACTAAACATAAATGTATAGCTTGATGAATTTCCACAAACCAAACACATTTATATAACCAGAACTTAGATCAATAAATAGTCCATTATAAGTACACCCGAAGTCTTTTTATGCTACTTTCAGTAAGTCTCTGCCCTTCTTCCTCCAAGAACAATCATTATCCTGATCCCTAAAAGCATAGATTTATTTTGCCTGTCTTTGTACTAAAGTAAGTGGAATTATACACTACATACTTCCTTGCATCTGGCTTATTTCTCTCAATATTTATGCTGTTCAATCATATGAACACATGTAATTGTAGACTGTTCATTTGAATTGCTACATAGTGTTCCATTGTGTGTCTCCATTGCAATTTATCTATTCTATGTTGATGAGCATTTGGGCAGTTTCCAGTTTGGAGCTATTATAGATAATGCTGCTGTCAACATTCTACTACATACCTTTGCTGAACATACATCTGCATTTCTGTTGGGTGTACACCTAGAAAGGGGATTTATGATCACAGTGTATGCAATATACCCTGCTTTATTAGATAATGCCGAAGAGTTCCCAAGTGGTTGTGCCAAACCAAACTCCCACCATCAGTGTGTGAAAGCTCTGGATGACACACACGCTCCCCAACACTTGATAGTTTCCCTCATTTTCATATATATATGAAACTTTCAGGTTGAAGAAGATTCCCAGAGTACAGAAGACTTTCTAATACCATCCTCCAAGTTCTGTCCAAAGTGTAGCAATATATATAGGGCAAATTAGACTGGAACTCTGACAATATCCTAATTTATTTCATTGGTGATAGGGAATGGGTCAAATGAACACATACAGGTTTGCACACCATCAAGAAGCCTATGGGTTTAGTCATTTTAGGTCAGTCAACTGTTTCCTGCTGATGTTTGTTATTACGTATATTTTATGACAAAAATAAAGAAAGAGAAATACCATTCACAATTCCATTACTGTAACATACTAATAGTTTTTAGTTCCATTATCCACACACACATCTGAATTTTATATGGTTACAATCATGGTCTAGATATAATTTCATATTATGCGTTTTAGAACTAAATGTTTTCTCTAAAGCACTTTCTCATGTTTTAAAAATATTTCCTCATATATTTAGGTTGCTTCCAATGTTTTACTATTCTAGAGAGGTCTATAGAAATATCTTCACCAGTTTACCTTTGCTTTAAAAAACTAATCTTTTAGGCAAAAGTCCTAAGAGTGGGATTATGGAGTAGAAAATTATCATTTTGTTTGGCTCCTGATTTATCGTTCACCTCTCTCTCCAAAAGGCTTTTCACAGTTTATACCAGAGGAATCCACCTTCTTGGAAAGCACAAGAGCTAAGTTTGACTTACAGCAGCAAGGGCTCTGTTAGTTCATAAACAAAGAAAACGTATGACATATTGTTGAAGTAAAGTTTTAGCTTTTGGAAGATTTAAAAATTCTTGCTTAGCTTCATTTGTAATACAAATTTAGAAAAAAAGCAAATTTCCACGAGCAGGTGAATGGATAAACAAATGTGGTATAGCCATGCAATAGAATACCACTTAGTAATTAAAAGGAAGGAATGATTGATACATGTGTTACAACATAAATGAATTATGAAATAATTATGCTTAGGGAAAGAAGCCAAAAAAAAAAGAGTACATACTCTATGATTCCATTATAGAAAACTCTATATAATGCAAACTTAACATAGTGACAGAAAGTAGATCAACATTGCCTGTGGACATGGGGTGGGGTAAAGAGGAGCAGGAAAAAAGGATTGCAGAGGGACGCATGGAAACTTTTGAGGCTGATGGATATGTTTACTACCTTGATTGTGGTGACGGTTTCATGGGGATATATATGTTAAAATTTATCAAGTTGTACACTATAAATATGTACAGTTTATTACATATCAATTATACCCCAATTAAGCTGTTTTTAAAAATAACGTTTCTTGCTCACTATTTCTAACTCTCTGAAGATCTAAAGAAAATGAGGAGCAGGAGTTGCTGTTAGTTCATTATGACTATTTAGTGTAGTGAGTTAAAGGGACACGATTAAACCTACGATACTACATAATAATAATGAACAACAATTTCCGTCCTTCATTTTGTATGCCCAAAAAAGATATGTTCAAGTCCTGACACTGGTACCTGTGAATGTGATCTTATGTGGAAAGAGAGACTTTTCGGCCTGTAAGATACAGGAGCCCCAAGTCCAATGACCGGAGTCATTGGAAGAAGAGGAGAGGATGCACAGATAGACACACAAAGAGAAGAGCACCATGTGTCGATGAGGCACACAGATTAGAGCAATGCAGCTACAAGCCAAGGAACACCAAGGAACGAGAAAGAGGCATTGAGCATTCTTCCTTAGAGCCTTCAGAGGGTACATGGCCCTGCTGACACCTTGATTTTGGACTTCTAGCCTCTAAAATTATGAGTGAATACATTTCTGTTATTTTAAGCCACAGAAATGGTAATTTGTTATGCAGTGCTTGGAAAGAAATACATATACCAATATGGTTTTATTAGCTAATGTACTCTAATTTGGTAACATCAAGGGAGTAACACAAGGTATCTGCACTACAGAAGCAGATGTCTGATTATTAGGTTCGGCGATGAAACTTTGTATTTCAAACAATGGATCCCCTTCATTCTCTCCTTGTTTCTGTGTCTGCTGTACTGAAGCCAGATGTGTTACCATGATGTCTTTATATTAATATACTAACACAGCAGTTCTCAAAGCACTGTTCATGGACGCTTTGAGCTCCCTGAGACTCTTACAGGGGGAGGCCAAATCTATTCTCATATTTTCCCTTTTCACTGTGTTGACATTGCAGTAATAGTGCAGAAGCAACGATAGGCAAAACCGCTGACACCTTAGGACAAATGGCAGTACCAGCAATTGTACTAGCAGACATCTTATTCTTCATCTTCATGACTGGCAGAAAACAAAGAAACATAAAAAGAATTGGACTTAAGAATGACCTTGATGAAGGAGCAACATGATTTATTAAATCTTTATCCTTCAGTACTACATGTATTTTTAATATTGTGTGTGATGTTATGGGGAGTACAAATAAAGCACTTCTGTTACATACAGAAGTACACAAAATAGTACCTATGTAACTGAGTTCTAGCTAAACTAGCAGCTTTTCCCATGAACACCAGTTTTACTTGACAAAAAAACTTGGGCTATTCAGGTTATTCAGACTTGGGTATTTGGCTAACATGTCCCTCCATGCTCAGAGATTCTCCTTCAGAGGCAACCATCTTAGACTCTGTTTTCTTTACTGAGAATGACATTTCCTGTAAAAGCTTAAACACAGGTAGGGCCCAGGTATTTGCTTAAGGACAGAAAGCATAATGTTGTAGAGGTGGGTTCCCTTCCAGCCCATTACGCTTCTCATTCCACTAAACGAGACAGGTGGTTTTCCACATTTCATGCATCTCCTCCTTGAGACAGTGAATCAATGCTGCAAGAGAAAAAAGTGCCAGATGGAAAAGCTGACAAGTCAGATATTACACAGCCACTTAATTTTTATTTTGTAATTTTCACAATCTGAGCAACCAAGTAGAATATATTAAAAGGATACTAAAAACACACTGTGATAAAATTCATTTGACCAAGAAAAATAGGCTTTCATGTTTTTGTCTCCAGCTCAGCCTTTTCTCATTTTTAATGTCAACTGTTTTCTGGATTTGGCACATATTTTGACAAAAGCTATGTTGAGTTGCAAGTCAAAACATGGTGCATAGCTTCTATGATTAGGAAATTCAGAATCTGTCCAACCTAAGGCCTTGAAGGCAGAAAGAAATGCCCAGAGAAAAACATCTCAACTTTGCCATGTACCGATGAATGCCTGATACAAATATTAACTGTTATTTCTGCAAATGTTCCCACTGTTTTATATACTTCATTTCCCCCATTTGTGGGACTGCAATGTATTCTGGAAACTTGATGAATAGAAACTCGTGATTGAGTCTTCTCAGCATGGGACAGGTCAGTATTTGTGGCTCAGCTGGCTGGTGCCAGAGTGGAGAGCTTGTCTGATTTGTTTCCACCCCAGGCACTGAAGGATTTTCAAGATTTTCCTCTTAATATTTGGCTTTACTTGATAATCCTAGAGCATGCTGGGAAATGGCAGCAAAAGAAAAAATTTCGTAACCACAGGGAGGCCTGCTCAGAGGGCTGTGGGTAAGTATGAACGCTTTTGTGTATGCCTACTAATGACTCTTCAATGTTCTGCTTTTCACAAGGTTTTCCTTCAACAAAGAGTATGTAGGCTTGTGAGGACAGTGAGCTTTTAGAAAACTCAGCCATTCCCAGAAAGACAAACGCACATGTGAGTCATTTCCCAAGAGAGATGTCACTAGTCAGGAAGGTATGTGGAACCACATGGTTCAGCTTGCAATTTAGAATTTCAAAAGCAGGAGTTGGCCAAGAGTTGCCTAGGGTTTTTAACCTCACGTTTTTACCGTCATTTTTCTTTCTTATTTGTTGAGTGTTGACCTCACCCTTGGCATAGGTGGGATAGAAGAGATGCTAGTTGCCTCTGATCAACATTGGAGAAGGTGCCCAATTAAGAAATAGGCTTTATAGCCAAGAAGGTGACTAAATCCCAAAGGCTTGTTTGTTTTCTTTGTGCAACCCAACTTCTTATGTGCTTTCGTTTGGATTCTGTTGTTTCCTTTGTTTTTGTTTGGTTGGTTGTTTATATGTTGTTACTAAGACTCTGTCTTGGAGATGTTGGACAATAGGCTAGTCTCTCATTGGATCTGGGTGCTCCAGATGTGAGCTAGGTCCTGGAAGGAGGTGGTAAGAAGGCTTTACACTATGCCCTGGGGAGGGCTGTTTTGCTGGCTGGGTGACCAGGCTCTGAGGAAGTCTGTACCTAGAAGTCGATTTTCTAAACATTCAGCAGGTGTATGAGACACCTGACCTGCTTATCTTGGTACAGAAGGAATCCAGCTGGAAGTGATCTGTGTGCAGCATGTCCCATAGAAATGCAAGGAGTCTTTTCTTGTGACCCTGTACCTATAAGGCCTCAAAGGACCTCACTCATAACAGCTAGGATGACTCTATGAACCTCTATATGCTGGAAATAGCCCCAGCTTAATTTAGTTTAATTCAGTTCACATTTATTAGGTTCCCTCTAAGAAAAATGCCACAGGCTTGAACATAATTAATTTTTGTGATTTAGTTTATCCTCATTTTAATTGGAAGAAACTGGGGATTAGAGAGGGTAAGTGGCTTATCCAAGTTCATACAACTATCCTGCCACATAACTTCATTTTGATAAGAAATATGACTTTCTCTTTTGTGATAAAAATAAGATCTAGCGCCCTGATGAGTTGGACAGTCTGGGAGTTCTGCCTGTTCTGATTTTTTTTTTTTCTGGTGGAATATTGGATGAAACATTATAATACTCAATTATAAATTCATGGTAACTTTGGGAAATGTATGTGCTTGTGTATGTGTGTGTGCTTGTGTGTGTATGTGAAATATAATGTGTGATAGTTGTCCCAGGCTAGATTTCCTGAAACAAACTCATGTCTTTCGGGGCACTCATCATACCTTCCCTTTACTTTCTGTCTAATGCTGGTCTCCCCCAGGCTCATCAATTAGAAAAGCCTATAGCTGTTGCCACATAACTGCCTGGAACTCTCACTGTTGATATATCATCTTCATCTGTTTATAGACAAATGAAAATTTAGCCACATTTTTTTAATTACTTAAATTGAAGACAGCTCAAGCCTGTCTCAACAAAGTGAGAATGTCTTCTTTATATAATCTCAAGTCCTCATGACACTTATGCAAACCTTTTTAAAGAATAAATATAAAAGGAATATTGCCCCCTGATTACGTAAAGCTGATGTGGCAGACTTGGTAGATTGTCTTGTTTGACATCTGTACTATTTCATTCTCGTCTGCTCTTCCATATAGCCTTTGTCAGGTATCCTTGTTTTGAAGGATCTCAATATGTTTTAACTTCCAACCCGATGCAAATTTTAGTGGCAGCAGTGCTGAAGGCACCATTCACTCTTTGGAGTCTAGCAGAAGCAAAGTCATGTTAAAGCCCATAGCTCTTAGCAGCTTTCTAATTCCCAGATTGCAGAGAGTACAGATAAGTTACTGTAATCCTGAAGTGATTTCCTGATTCCCTCATATATCAGTCAAGAATCTCCAAAGAAACAGAAAAAATAGAAGATATATATGTTAAAGAATTGGCTTGAGTGATTTTGGGGACTGGCAAGTCCAAAATTTGTAGGACAGGCCAGCAGGCTGGAAACTGAGATAGGAAGTGATGTAGTCTTGGGTCTGAAATCTGTAGGACAGGCTGGCAACCTGGAAACTCAGGCAGGATTTACATTAAAATGTTGAGGCAAAAAGTGAAATAAATAAAATGGTGAGGTGGAATTCTCCATTCTCTAGACAATCCCAATTTTTTCTCTTAACACTTTCAACTGATTAGATAATATGTGCCCACATTATTTTTACAGGTAATGTTCTTTAAAGTCAACTGATTATAGATATTAATCACATCTACAAAATACCTTTACAACAATATCTAGACTAGTGTTTGACCAAACAACTGGGCACCACAGCTGAGCCACACTGACACATAAAATTAACCATCACATCTTGTTTCCTGACTGTGGCAGAGATAACAATGAACTTGATGGGCCACTTAAGCAGGATTCTTCTAGAAATCTATCCTGGAGTTTCATCTTAGAACCCGCTATGACAACCAGCTCATCTAAGAAATTTGTAAACATCTTACTCTCTTTTTTTTTTTTTTTGAGACGGAGTCTGGCTCTGTGGCCCAGGCTGGAGTGCAGTGGCATGATCTTGGCTCACTGCAAGCTCCACCTCCCGGGTTCACGCCATTCTCCTGCCTCAGCCTCCCGTGTAGCTGGGACTACAGGCGCCCACCACCGCACCTGGCTAATTTTTTGTATTTTTAGTAGAGACGGGGTTTCACCATGTTAGCCAGGATGGCCTCGATCTCCTGACCTTGTGATCCTCCCGTCTCGGCCTCCCAAAGTGCTGGGATTACAGGCGTGAGCCACCACGCCTGGCCTATCTTACTCTCTTTCTGCTTAAAATAGCTAGAGTGGTTTGTTATTTGCTACTGAACCTCATTGATATTTTAGCAAAGTCTTGATATCAAAACCTGACAAGGGGAACATGAGAAAGAAACTCTGCAGACTGATTATGCTCATGGGCATAGATGCAAAAGTAATAACTAAAATATTAGCAATGTGAATTCAGGAATCCGTAAAAAAGACAATGTATGACCAAGTTGGTCATACCAGAAAAGCAAAGTTCAGCATTAGAACAACAGCTTATGTAAACACCATATTAACAGATGAAAGTCTTTCTCAATAAATACATAAAAAGCATTTGATATAATGCTATCAGGAAACTAAAAGTAGAAAGACACTTCCTTAACCTGATAAAGCATATCTAAAATAAATGTGAAACAACAGGAAACTCAATGGCAAAATGTTACATTTCTTTTAAAAACAGCAGCAAGACAAATACACCCACTATTATTACTTAGATGGGATGAATTGGTAAAATTTTCAGAAAGCAAACTCACAAGAAAAAGAAATGATAATTATAAAGACTGGAGAAGCAGGAACAAAAATTTTGTTACTTATAAATGAAATTATTGTAGAAAAACCAATAAGAATGTAGGAACAAAAATTAAAATGAGTAAGGGAGCTCAGTAAGTTTGCTGGATAAAGCTCAATATACATTGCTCTATTAAATAGAAAGTATATGTAATTAGCAGCAGTAAAATTACAAAGTGTATAAGAATAAGGCAAATAAAGTAAAAAGACCAATAAGAACAAAATATAGCAATTCTATTGAAAGACCCTAAAGAAGCTAGAAATGAATGTTGAACATATTTTAGTTTAATGTTGAAATGACCATATTCACAACACTGAACTTTTCTATGGAAAAACATGTTGAAATACCATGTTTTGTACCAGTGTTGTAAATATGTCAGTTCTCACCAAATTCATTTGCAGTTATAAAGAAATTTCAATCAAAATCTCAACAAGAATTTTTACAGAACTTTCTAAGTATATTTTTAAAATTTACAAGAAAGAATAAAGTGTTATAAATAGTCCAGATGCTCTTAAAGAAGCATAAGTTGGCAAGGTGTAGAGTTAAGGGTGGAAGAGGTTTGGCTACTTGCAAGCATTAAAAACTGGTAATTATGTTAGTAGATATTGGCATGGTGGTAGTAAGTAATCAATGCAGCAGACAGGAAACTTAGAAACAGATAAACTATATATGAAAATCTGATACAGAGCAGAAATGGCACTGTAGATTATTAGGATATGAAAAACTAGAAAATTAGACCCATACTTCACATCAATTTCAAATGTAACAGCAATTTAAATATGATGGACAAAACTTCACAACTTTTTTTTTTTTTTTTTTTTTTTTTTTTTTTTTTTTTTGAGGCGGAGTCTCGCTCTGTCGCCCGGACTGGAGTGCAGTGGCCGGATCTCAGCTCACTGCAAACTCCGCCTCCCGGGTTTACGCCATTCTCCTGCCTCAGCCTCCGGAGTAGCTGGGACTACAGGCGCCCACCACCTCGCCTGGCTAGTTTTTGTATTTTTAGTAGAGACGGGGTTTCACCGTGTTAGCCAGGATGGTCTCGATCTCCTGACCTCGTGATCCGCCCGTCTCGGCCTCCCAAAGTGCTGGGATTACAGGCACTTCACAACTTTTCTAAGAAAATGTAGAATAGCTAACATTTATAGTTAAAAAGTATTTCTTGACCAACACACAAAAAGAAGTACATTTGGATTCTGGAATTACTCGTTTATTAAATATTTGTTTGAACTTCCATGTAAAACTGTCTGATCCTGGGTTTCCCTTTATGAAAAATTTTAAAATTGGCATAATTTCTTTTATGGATATGGGTGACATTGATTTCTAATTTAATCTCATTGAGATGAGCAAATGCAGATTCTGATAGGAGTCTTTAAAATTTATTGAACCTTTCCTTCTTTAGTCAGTTTTTAATAGACATTCCATGCATTCTTGAATAGAATGTTCTATAAATGTACATTAAAGCAGGAGTTAATAATTGGTTTACTTAAATATTCCATATACTTACTTATTCTTTGCTTGCTTGGTCTATGAATTATTGAAAGATGTTAGAATCTTTCACCATAATGGTGGATTTATCCTTTTTTTTCTTTCCATTTTATAACTATGTTTTATATGTTTCAAAGATGTTTTATTGTATGCATACATGTTTAGAATTTTTGTATTCTTCTGGAGAATTTCCTTTTTATTAATATGGAGAAGCTCTCTCCATTGATATAATAATTTTTTTCCCTTAAAGCCAAAATTTTGTCTGATATTAATTTAACTGTACTAGGTTTTTAAATTCCTTTTTTTTCTTTTTCTTTTTTTTTTTTTTTTTTGAGTCAATTTTGCTGTTGTTGCCCTGGCTGGAGTGCAATGGCACAGTCTCAGCTCACTGCAATCTCCACCTCCCGAGTTCAAGCAATTCTCCTGCCTCAGCCTCCCAAGTAACTGGGATTACAGGCATGTGCCACCATGCCTGGCTAATTTTGTATTTTTAGTAGAGAGATGGGGTTTCACCATGTTGGCCAGGCTGGTCTCAAACTCCTGACTTCAGGTGATCCACCGCCTCGGTCTCCCAAGGTGCTGGGATTACAGGCGTGAGCCACCATGCCTGGTCTTTAATTCCTAATATATATTTTTTCTATTCTTTTAATCCTTCTGTAAATTTCTGTTTTAAATATGCTTTCTGTAAATTCTCTTTCAAAGTGGGACTTTTTTTTTTTTTTTTTGAGAGGGAGTTTCACTCTGTCACCCAGGCTGGAGTGCAATGGCACCATCTCAGTTTATTGCAACCTCCACCTCCCAGGTTCAGAGATTCTCCTGCCTCAGCCTCCCAAGTAGCTGGAAATACAGGCGCCTACCACCACATCTGGTTAGTTTTTGTCGTTTTTAGTAAAGATGGGCTTTCACCATGTTGGTCAGGCTGGTCTCGAGCCCCTAATCTCAGGTGAACTGCCTGCCTTAGCCTCCCAAAGTGCTGGGATTACAGGCGTGAGCCACAGTGCCCAGCCGAGGTGGGATTATTTTAGAAAATATTCAATATATAAGTATACATAGTTTAACATTCTTTGTCTTTTGGGTGATTGAATTCATTTATATCAATTGTATTACTGATACATTTGGATCCATTTCTTCCATCCTCTTTTGTGAGTTTGTGTGAGCAGACTCCTTTTGTGCACTAATAAGTTTAAATGTTTCTCTTGAGGGTAACTGGAAATTATCAAGGTGTTTTAATATACACAATATACATACACAGACACACACACACCAGAGGAAGTAGGCTATTTTTACCTTTATTTTAAGGTAAAAATAGGTAACTGAGGGTAACTGGAAATTATCAAGGTGTTTTAATATACACAATATACATACACAGACACACACACACCAGAGGAAGTAGGCTATTTTTACCTTTATTTTATGCCTGAGGAAATTGAGCCAGAATGGTTAATTGACTAGCCTTAGGTCACAGAGCTATTCTGTGGCAAAGACTAGATTGGAACCAAAATCTTCTGGAGCTGGACCCCAAGTTCATCCTTCTTTCATGTTTCCATGATGTCTTCAAGATAGAGAGTCTATCATCTATGTAGAACTGAAGATGACAGAAGAATCAAAGGAGGATGGGGGCTTCCAGGAAGAGTCAGTGAGATGTGCTGAGGTCAGAACTTTTATTGCCCTTAAATGGGTGTTGAATGGAGTTTTGAAATTGAACTACTTTTTCTTTGTTCTTGTTTCTCTGATGGATTTTCTCATTAGAAGGTGATGATGTTTTCTACTACATAAGTGGCACTTAAATACGGAGCCTTTTTAAAATTGCTCATGGTATTTCACTCACGATGAAATGAAAGTCTCGTGAAACTGTAATTTGAAACAGAAAAGAATGGTAATTTTGCCCATTTTCTTGAAAAGTAGGAAGATATGTAGAAAATTGTTGAACACATCTGACAATAGAAGACCTAAGGCCTAAGAAGTCCATTTCAATGAATCACAAAAGAAATCAAAGAACAGAATTTCTCTCTTTTGAAGTATTGCTTTATTAAGTAAGTATTGCTTTATTCAGTAATTCACTTGGCAAAAATTCACTTGGCAAAAATTTCTTCAGAACTTTGGCAGCATCACTGAGTCTAGTTTTGGCAATTAGTTTAGGATTTGAAGGAAATCAAATGACACTTGACTAAATTGATTGGTTAAATAAAACTTTAATCATTAATTGTCCAAAGTTATAGTGGTCATGTGATTTAAGGGAAGGGAGGAAACTGCAATTATATTGGGGGATTGAAGAAAATCAAGTGCAAACAGTCTGATTTTTTGTGGGTTCTACATAATTTTGAGATGCTCATTTCTTCTCCTTTAGGTCACAGCAGCAGCTTTCTAGGCCTAGTGTCATGTCCCCTTGTCCAAATTGTGGCCACTTCATGATAGTGTGGGTCTTCTAAGAGCTCTAAGTAGTTTGAATGTACTGTGAGAATCAGATTGAATCTAGCTTCAGAATCTGAGTTTTGCAAGTCTAGGTCACACATACACACACACACACATATTTTCTTTTTGTGAGGTAGGGTCGCACTGTCTCACCCAGACTAGAGTGCAATTGTGCAATCACAGCTCACTGCAGCCTCTACGTCCCAGGCTCAAGCGATCCTCCCACTTCAGCCCCGAGAAGCTGGGACCACAGGCGTGCACCACCATGCCTGGCTAATTTTATTTATCTTATGTAGAAACAAGGTCTCACTATGTTGCCCAGACTAGTCTCGAACTCTTAGGCTCAAGTGATCCACCTGCTTTGGCCTCCCAAATTTCTGAGATTACAGGCATGAGTGACCGAGCCTGGCCAGTAACTAATATTTTTGACAGAATAAGTTGCAAATCTGGAACATACTTGTTTTAAAAGTAAAAAGCCTTTTAAGTTGGCAAAATCTACAATTCTAGGTCTTAAATGAAATTTAACTGGGCATAAACAAAGGCTGAATTTCATTTTGAGTCACTGATAATCTAAGTTAAGGGCAATGTCCCTTTTCTTCTGTTGTAGGATCACCTCTACTTTGTGTTACTGTGGGAAGTGGGGGTGCTGTGTAAGAAGTACTAACAGGTAAAAGATGATGCAGTAGACTTTAGTCTTTTAACTGGTCTCCTCACCTCTCTTCTTGTTCCTTACAATTTATATAGATAATGCCACTGGAACCACTTTTTTAAAGCTAGTTGAATCTTATGGATAAAGTGTTAACTTCATAGCTTGGATTAAAAATGATTCCTTGTCCAATCCTGACCTGGTCTTAATCTCCAGTCCTCTATCACCACCTCCAAACGTGCACGCGCACACACACAGTTTTAACAACATGCTACTTGCTGTTTTTTCTCTGCTCGTACTAGTCTCACTGCCTGCAGTATTCTTGACTGTCTTCCTCCTTTATAATCTCAAGACCCAGTCAAATATCACTTTCTCTTTGAAGCCGTCCTGAACTTGCCTCTTATTTGTGCTCTCTTTTCTGTGCTCCTAAAGCACCTTGTAAATTCATCATTTTATAGAATGTACCAGTAGCATTCTAGTAATCCGTTACGAGACATTGGAATAGCGAACACCCAGAAAAAGTGGCTCCATAGGGATGAACTTTCCTCTTCCTGTTTACTACCTTTACTCCTGTCACTTCCCACCTTGCTCTTTTTTCTGTGACTCCAGAGTGGTCTATCTGGGTCTGCTGTTCTTAGGTGAACATCTGTTTCCGGAGGATGCACAGAAAACAGCATATGTAAATCAAGAATTGTCAGTGTACCGGACACATTTTGCTTAAGTTTAAGAAAAACGAGGAATCAATTAAGCATGTGAAAAAAAAATCTTCCCCAAATGTTGATATATTTTTTGAAACTCACACTAATCATATATCCTATTTTAATATAATACATATAAAAGTAAATGTTTATGCTGAGGTATTATGAAAAATAGTTCAGTATTTTACCTAAAATTTGGAAAAGTATAGTAACCTAAGCAGCACAATTTTAGAAAGATGACCTATTCACAGTTATAAACCAGTCTGGTAATAATAGTAACAGCAGCCATTTATTTACTAACTATTAAATCTCAAGCACTGTGAGGGGTACTGTGTATACATTTTATTTAATCCACAAAAAGCTTGCGAGCTAGGTATAATTATCTCCATTTTATAGAAAAGAGAATTGATGCTCCAAGAGGTCATATAACTTGTCCAATGTCATCCAGTTTGTGAGTAGAGTTAGGGTTTGAATTTCAGTCTTTCTGCCTCCAAAATACATGTTCTTTCTACCACACTAGTATAAGGTAACCTCTGAGGAATGATATCTGTGAAGAAATAAAGAGCTTTTCAAAAGCTGGACTTGAACACTAATACACCTGTAACTCAATAGCAAATAATTCTACTAACTAAAAAAAATGTGCTTAAGTCAATTTAGCATCTCTAAAAATGCCCACCACACATCGTGGCTACAAAATCACTTGAAATAAATGATCAGAGTTAGTTATCTCTTGAGGATTATTCATCACTGTCCCCCCAACATGGAACCTCTGACATCAACCCAAGGGCACTGTGTAAGAGCCATGACTCCATAGCCCTGTGTCTCCATGGTCCTGTCCCACCCCCAGTTCATTTCTCTCCTCCTCCTGACTTCCTGTTTTCTGCCCCTGGGGCTGGTCACAGCATCCCATTCTGCCTTCCTCACTTCACTCTCTTCCTCTACAGCATTCTCTCTCTTCTGGGCATAGCCTTGGTGCATGACTTCCTTGACAGTGGTTTAGCCTCTAGGTTGACAATGCAGACCCAGATGGCCTTGACATACCCTTATGATATACCCTAAACACGATGGTGCTTACCCAAGAGGGATTTGAAGACCATTTCTATCAAGATTACCTTGAGGGAGTAGAGTCTATAAAATACTAAGCTGACTGAGTCAAAACCCCTGGGAATCAGAGCCCATGTAATCTGCACTTTAACAAGCTTTCTACTTGATTATCCTGTGGCCAGTATTTGTTTTGTTTTATTTTTGTTTCTTTAAGACGGAGTCTCACTCAGTTGCCCAGGCTGGAGTGCAGTGGCGTGATCTTGGCTCACAAGTGATTCTTGTGCCTCAGCCTCCTGAGTAGCTGGGACTACAAGCGTGAGCCACCATGCCCAGCTAATTTTTGTGTTTTTAGTACAGATTGGGTTTCACCATGTTGGCCAGGCTGGTCTTGAACTCCTGACCTCAGACGATTTGCCCACCTTGACCTCCCAAATCATATGGTCAATGTTTTTATAAGTAACGCCCTACCAGTTTGATGTCAATCTTTAGGTGCCTCTATGCTTTATGCCATCTTCTGCAATGACTCTCCCACATGTGAGGACTCACTGTCCTGACCTGAATAGATCATTGCTCTGTTCCATTAATGTGCTTAACTGATACTTGCTTATAGTGCTTGAGCCTTTCAGAAAATCACATACTGAGAGTGACTGTCTTTTGTAATCAGAAATGGAGTTGTTTTTTTTTTTATTTCATATATGACCTCCGTTTCCGCAAAACCTTATCTGTTTGTGGGTACAAATAAAGCCACTTAATATCTATAACCCAAATTTCCATGATTCATGCCCACACCGACATAATACAAGATCTCGGTTCCCCACGTAATTTCCCCCAAGTATTTCTGGGAGGTCTTGGGAGGTGCCTGGAAGGTGCTCTTAGCCCTGCTTTCTTGCACAATGCTATGGGTTGATGCTTGTTGCTCTTGGAATCATTTAGGCTGTGCTGCTCCACGTCTGGAAGGCTTGTGACCTTCTTTCCACAGTTGCTAATATCCATGACCAGGACTAGGTGCTCTCTCTCTGTGCTCCACAGCCACAAATCCTCGGGAAGCTGGGAGTGTGTCACCAGGCATCCTGACTCAGATGGAGCCCTTCTGTGCTTGACATAGAAGTGGGGAGGGTGCTGCTCGCCCTGACTCTGTGTTGTTGTTTTTTTTCTCCACCTAGTCAGTACTCTTATTTACCTAGGTCTCCAAAGCCTCTTGCGAAACCATTTCATTCAATTTCTGCATTCAGCTCCTCACTCCAACACCCCAGACACACACTAGCTTGTGTTTCCAGTCCAATCAATTCCCTGGATGAACGTGAATAGCCCCAAACAAAACCACTGTGAAAAATCTACTCTAAGTGCATAATTTTACCAGTGCATCATACATGCTCAGCCATGTCTGAAGCTCATTTTAAGCTTAGGTTGGGAGCCTGGACCCCAACACACACCCATGTGTTAAGTTCCTGATTTCAATGATCCCAGTTTAAAAAGAATCCTAGAGAAGAGGTTTAAACACACTTTAGAGAGTAGGATAGGCTGTCAGTTAGAGAGCCCAAGCAGTGCTGATCCTGAAAAATGTTTTTTCTTTCCTTTAAAAGAGAACATCTGATATTTGAGTTGTAGAATATGAAAGAAAAGAGAGAAGCAGAGTTGAACCACATGCAGGATTCAGCCTTCTAAACGGAACACATTCTTCCCTACCTTTCTCCTCCTTTACCATGCAGTGCCAGCTGTCACTGAAAGCTGCTTCCAAACCAATTTCTAGTTCTTTATCAGAAAGGAGGATAAAATCTTACAAAAGAACAGATGATCAGATGCCATTGGTTCCTCCAACTCTGGAACTGCTTTAGAAAGGAAGTTGCATCTTTGCAGAATTATTATTATCAATCAACCTTTATTGCTTCAGCTTTCTTTATTGCATTCTAACACACAAAGTAATGAAAACATATAATAAAGAGAATAAAACACGTAATGCATCACTGTGCAGATATTGCAATCATAGCAAATCCAATGTAAATGCCCCACGGGGAATACTTGAGTCTTTCAATACATTGCTAACAGTTTGTATGATACTACATCACGTTTTTTATCTACTAAAGCTGTCATGCTCTGCTAAATATCGTGCCAGCATCAACCCCAAATAGCACTACCCCTTCTCATCCTCCAAAAGAGGGGCATATTTCTTTGCTGTCACTGGTTTTAATGTTTGCAAAAAGGAGCTCCAGCTTCTGAATAATTAATGCATAATGATTACTAAGCTATGGGTAGTTTACTATTCTAGCCCCTCTGGTCTTTGCAATGCTGCTTGCTTTAATATGCACTTTGAATTGGAACCAAGAGGTAGTAAAATCCATTAAGACGGCATGGAGCTCAGTCAATAATGATTTACAGAGTTTGGCTACATCCTGGGATTTTCATTCTTGGCTCTCAAGCCCCATCTGCTGCTCATGTTCTGACCTGGTCTCCCTTTTGCAAACGCTTCTGTGATTGCAAGGTTTCTGTTCTGTTTAGGCTTAAAGGAGTCGACATGCAAAAGTTCAGGTCAAGTACACTCTTCTCTGCTATTTCCAACTCTGGAAGAACATTAACGGTGGTTAAATACACTTGGAATATTTCTGCCATAGGTACATGTCAAACAACTTCATGATCTCACCCAGTATGGGTACTTAGTAAAGATTCGATACTGATCATAATTATAAGGGTAATTCACCCTCAGGGATATAGAAGGGGCTTGCAAGCTAACTGGGAGGCCTTTAAAGAGAAAGAGCACCATTTTCTCATGGTGAGAGTGGCAGAGGACTAACGTGAAGTCTGACTCTACTCTGTGCTACTTGTGGTTTCTGCTCGGTGACGTTCCTGGGGATGAACTCAAACTTTAATGAATTCCATATGCTGTAAGCTATGGCATCCCAAAGGGCAAAGATGGGTCATTTTAGTGGCCTTGCCGGTGACTTGGAATGATTTAATGTGCCAGGAATATATATATATATATATATATATATTTTTTTTTTTTTTTTTGAGATGGAGTCAAATTCAGCCACCCAGGCTGGAGTGCAGTAGCATGATCTCGGCTCACCACAACCACTGTCTCCCAGGTTCAAGTGATTCTCCTGTCTCAACTTCCCAAGTAGCTGGGATTTCACGCACCTGCCATCATGCCTGGCTAATTTTTGTATTTTAGTAGAGACTGGGTTTCACAATGTTGGCCAGGCTGGTCTTGAACTCCTGACCTCAAGAGATCCTCCCGCCTTGGCCTCCCGAAGTGTTCAGATTACAGACCTGAGCCACTGCGCCTGGCCCGAGGAATATTTAATGAGAAGACATGACAATGGCAGGGCAAATTCTCCTTGGGTGGGCATTAGGTAGGGGACTAGTGACTTCTGTAAGGCAAATGAATCGAATTTTATTTCCCCTAGTGCTTCATCAGGGGCGAAACATATAATATCCAATAGAAAACTGGCCTGGTGAGGTGGCTCATGCCTGCAATTCTAGAATTCTGGAACTTCGGGGGGCCAAGGCAGAAGGATCACTAGAGACCAGGAGTTCTCAATGGGCAACGTAGTGAGAACCTGTCTCAAAAAAAAAAAAAAAAAAGATTAAAAAATTATCCTGGCATAGTAACATGTGTCTGTAGTCCCAGCTACTCAGGGGGCTGAGGCAAGAGGATGGCTTGAGCCCAGGAGTTTGAGGCTGCAGTGAGCTACATTCACGTCACTGCACTCTAGCCTGGGCAACAGAGCGAGACCCTATCTCTAAAAAAGAAAAGAAAAAAAAAAAGAAGGAAAATTGATGAAGATATCTGTGGAATAGTGTTAAATAAAAGATATGTTGTAAACACCATTCCATCTTAGACAAGAATGGGCGCGTTTAGGGTGGTATGGCTGTAGACACACCATACCATTTTAGCCAAGTAGCCTCTTAGAGCCCGCCCTTAATAATGTTGTCATCTTGTATAATATTACTCCATTTCCCTTCTTTTAAGAATCCCCCACATATTCCCAGGAAAGAGAACTTTTAACATTATATGTATATGTGTGTGTGCTTTGAGCCTGTTTCTGTAGATTGAAAAAAAGATCTATTTGCTTATGGTGGGAGATGCTGTTATTTGAAGTGGTTCAGAAAAGGTCTTTGACTAAGTGGATCCTGGTGATCTACACGTTAGCATATATCTAAAAGGTCAAGCTTGCTAGTTCCTCCTCACTCAGCAGACCAAGCCTTATGGACTGTAATTGGTGCTTTAACCTTTCCAGCTCTTAAATTGTTACCAGACCTGGCACTGGGTTAAATAGATGGGACCTATGTCGTTGGTAAAGGGAAGGGAGGCTGACGTGTGCATTGCTCCATGACTGCCATTGGTTTACTAATGAATCATTTGTCAGAGATGAATGAGTTAAGAGAAATATCTGCAGGATGACCCAGGAAGCCCCCATAGTATGGCGCATGATGAAATAACAGACCGAATATATTATACAAATCTCTGAGTATTGTGGAGAAATCTAGAAGATACTGATAGTAAATCAGTGTCACTATTTATGTCAGATTCCCAACAGACAAACCCAATTGCATCAGGCCCCTCCATAGCTTACTATGCACAATGGGTCTATTAGATACATTCTTGGTCGAATGGGTTAGTGCCTGATTGCCCCAATGATAGGGGTGAGAGGGAGGAGAGCCTGGGAAGCACAAGGTAGACCACCAAATGGTTCAGTTCAGTCAGCCCTAGGGGCTCTCCCGATGCCATTGCCCCCATCCCTCCATGTGTCAAGGCCCTGCCCTCCTTCTCAGTTGTTTGTGGTTACTTGAGTGAGCCAGGTCATTGAAGAGGGAGGGAAGGTGATTGTCCTTATCAGGTGGGTTGGACAGAACTGAGCAAAAGTCAGATGAGCCTCACTCCTGCTTGTCCGTCAGTGAGTGACGCCCAGACTACTGTGGGCTGAGCGCTGGTTCTGCCACCACAAAGCTTCTGAAGTACCAAATCTGAACAGCCTCCTGATGGTCCTCCATTCCTGCCCATGGAATCCCTCTCTCCCCTTCTCCAGAGCCAGGAAATTGTTTCCTAGACTGATGGACATGGACTGATGTGTCTATTTTTCCAAACTTGTACCATCTTGTACCAGCACTTTAGCTTGTCACATGTCAGTAAATAATTTCACTCCATTGTTCTCTTCTCTCTGCCCCAATATTCCTAAGGCAGTGGGTGCTTCATAATGTCTCACTGAAGTCGGGGGAGATATTTTGTGGGATATACAAATCTAAGGAGAGGGGAAGCTGATTTGGGAGGGAGATTGAACACAGTTCAAACTTTAAAAATGTTATTTTGCACATTTGTTATTAGATGTGCAAATAACTTACTAAAGTATGTATAAGCTATTATGGATAATTTAACTTCTTTGTACTTTCATCTTTTTTCATTTGTAATGGGTATAACAATTGCATCTTAATGAACAAACCTGTGAGTATTGAAAAATATAATCCATATAAAATGCTTCATTTGGGACTGGGCATGCCACGCAAACACATGTTCATTGTTAAGGAGGAAATGGGAAGGAGTTAGCCATGCCATCTACTTCCTAGCTGACCATTTATATTTATTGTGTTAGTTTTCTGTGGCTGTTGTAACACATTGCTGCAAACTTTGTGGCTTAAAACAACAGAAATTTATTCCTCCACATTTCTGGATGCAGGAAGTCCAAAATCTATTCCACTGGGCCAAAATTGAGATGTCAGCAGAGCTGTGCTCCCCTGGAAGCTCTGGAAGAGCTCATGTTTGTGGCTGCACCATGCCAATGTTTGCTACCATGCCTCTGTGTGTGTGTGTGTGTGTGTGTGTGTGTGTGTGTGTATGTGTGTATAAACTCTCCCTCTACTTTCCTCTTACAAGAATACACTTAGGCCCCAACAGATAATCCAGAATGATATCTTATCTCAAGATCCATAACTTAATCGTATCTGCAAAGACCCTTTTCCTAATAAAGTAACATTTACAGGTTCTAGTGCTTAGGACCTGATATATCCAGAAGGCTATTATTCTGCCTACCACATCTGTTCTCTCCTAGCCTCAGTTACCTTACCTGTAAGTTGGGAATAATAATACCTTCCTTACAGGTATTGTGAGGATTAATTCCATAACATATGTGAAAATGCCTCATTAATGTTAATACATTATGCAAATAGTTGTTGAAAAAAATCTTTGAAAATCCATCAAGACGAATGTAACTGCAGTATGCATCCATGGTGAAGTGGAGCATACAGCCTACATTTTCTGAAATGGTGTTGGGATAATCTAATGTTGAAAATCACAAGAGGCTGTCAGGTTTTGTTCACCGTAAGCAGTACAGGTCTACTCTTTGCTGGATACTCTTCTGAGGACTGAAGTTACAAGGATACAAAAGCCCTGATCTTGAGGACATTATATTCCATTTGGAGTGAAGAGGCACACAAAGTTTAAACACACTGTGTTGAGTGGCATGACAAAATGTCCCCAAGAGTGTTGCATCATGTAGTAGGGGTGGGGAGGGTTTAGATCATCACTGGGACGTCCAGGAAGGACTTCTCATCTTTGTGGGTAGTGGCTTTGGAAAAAACTCAACTAGCCTGTAGATCTAGCCTGTCTCGGTTGCTTTGAGTCATAAGTTAAACAGATTGTTTCTATAACCCCTTTGGCTCTTGAACTTTGGAGTGAAATGGATGATGTTGTGGAATGGGATCAAAATATGGATATTTGCTACTTGACTCTTCTCCAAAGCTTGAAGGCCGCGGGGTTTTATCGGGAGGATACTTTAATTTAGCACAAAGAGTCTGGGAAGACCTCCTAATCTTTTTCTCCCACCTCCTAATTTTAAAAATGCCTGAATCTTTAGTAATTCAACCAAATAAATTATGAAATACTCATTGACAGATGGTGGGTTTGATGGAGCTGTCCCTGGAAATAGATCTGTAATTCTGTCACATTGATGGGAAAGAGGATGTCGATAGGTTTCTGATTCATTGTCACGCTAGCAAGGGCTGCTGCTTCGTGGTTTCCTGTCAGGTCCTTGTTCAGCCTGCAGTGGGGGTAGACATGGGAATGTGTCATTCATACCTATGGGGAATAATGTTGCTTTCTCTTCCAAATGTGTTGTTTCAGTACTCTAAGTAGTTATGATATAAGAGCTAACAATTGTAGTTTCCAGTTTCAAAGACGCTGATAAATTATGGGGGTCCTATTTGGAAAGACAGGCCACATTTATCAGAAGATAACAATTTCCAGTAGCATATTCTAAGGTAGCAAGTGAGTGGTACAGACAAGGAGTTTTAAAGACATTTGAAAGAGAGTGGTGTTTGGAGAAGAGTCTGTTGAAAAGGTGGACCAAGACTGAGCTTTAGAATGATGGCAGTGAGGAGGCGGCTAGGAGGGCTTCCCAGAGACACAGGAAAGGTGGCACTAGCGAGAGGCACACACACAAATGTGCTGATGCAGAACTTACATCCATGTATATAAAGTAGTACGTCTAGAGCCATATGATGGTAAAATATAAGTCTGAATAGGGAGGCTCAGTTCAGATTCATTTATTCATCAGTTATTTATTGAGAGTATAGTATGTCCTGGCCTTGACACTAAGGCAAGGAAATTTGTACTTTGCGATGCTGGCAATGAAAAATGAAGACTATTTTTAGTATTGGACTAAATTATGGAAAATCCTGATTTGGGAAGATTCCTGTGGCTGCTTTGTATAGTCTATTAGTCTGTTGTCACTGTGCTAATAAAGATATACCTGAGATTGGGTAATTTATAAAGGAAAGGGGTTTAACTGACTCATAGTTACACATGGCTGGGGAGGCCTCACAATCATGGCTGAAGGCAAAAGAGGAGCAAAGTCACGTCTTACATGGTGGCAGGAAAGAGAGCTTGTGCAGGGGAATTCTCATTTATAAAACCATCGAATCTCCTGAGACTTATTCACTACCATGAGAACAGTATGGGGGAAACTGCCCCATGATTTCATTATCTCCACCTGGTCCTGCCCTTGACATGTGGGGATTATTACAGCTCAAGGTGAAATTTGGGTGGGGACACAGCCAAACCATATCATATAGTGTACATTCGGATGGGAAAATGTCAAACATGGAGAGATGAGTGACAGAACAAATTGGAGGTGAGAGGTTTAGACAAGAGAGGTAGCAGAAGGAACAGGTGCAAGAGATGTTATTGGGGAAAAGTGGCTATTCTTCTGTGTTTTTGTAGTGCTTTATAGAGTATGTTGTTTGATTGCATGTCTATTTCCCCACTAGACTCTGAGTACCTAAAAGGCAAAGACCATATGTGATTTACTGTGTCTCTTAACCCCTAGTGTTGTGCCTGGTGCATAAGTCCTCAGTAAACGTTTGATGAGTTTCTGATTATTAAATACAAATTGGACGTGATAGATGATGGGGGAGAAAAGTTAAAAAACACTCAAGTTGTGAAATATAGAAATGGGAGGGGTATTCATTATCAATAGAAAAAGGGATAGGCACAGCAGAACTGCTACTGAATGAAGATATTCTCTGGCTCTCATTGGTCAGGAATTTCTGACATTAAGTTGGTAATGAGATATTAGAACCTACTTAAGTTTCTAGGTTACTTTTTACGAAGAGAAACAAGGAGGCATAGCTTTTAAGATAGTGTTTCAGATTCTTGAATGGGAGGGAGAAGGGGAGTGTAGTTTGAAAAAGCAAAATTTTACTCTCAAATCAGATGTTATACTTGGGAAAATATAAATTATAAAAGGAACCTTAAATATGTATCAATAAGGGAATGGATTTTAAAAGATTAATATACTGTGTTAAGTCCAGTCAGAGACTTTCTCTAGCACCTTTAAAAATCATGCCTCATGGGTCTAGGTCATCCTCCGAGCAGGCAGGTGTAGGAGGAATCTTTCACCCCATTTTTAAAAGTTTTTACGTGCAAAAATGGAATGAATTGGGGCTCATTTAAAATAATTCAATCAAGCAGTTCAGATGGTGAGGAGATACAGAGGGCAGAAAGTTCAAGTGCCCTTCATTGCCATCCACATAATTTTCATTACAGGCAACCATTGATAGAAGTCTGTTTTCTTTTGTCCAATTTAATCTACACATGCATATACACAGAGGGATATATTTTTACACGTGAGAACATATTATACCTATTTGTTTTGGGGTCGTTTTTTGATAACATCTACGGTTTTTTCATGTGTAAACAACCTCATACATTTAACAGACATACAGTATTCCATTGTAATAGTAATAGTCAACATTATTGAAGCATTTGCTGTGTGTCAGGCACTGTGCTAAGCATTTGGTATGATAATCTCATTAATATTACACCAATCCTAAGGGATGGGTACTTTCATTATCTATTTTACAGAAGGGGAAACTGAGGCCTTAAGGTGCTGGGTGAGTTTACCAAGGCCACAGAGATAGCGTGTGTCAGGGACAGAATTTTATCCCAGGCAATCTGATTCTAGAGTCCTTATTCTATATTGCCTTCCTGTGAACCTACCATAATCCATTTAAGTTATCACCATTAATGGACTCTGAGAATGCTTTCATTTCTTTAATTCATGCATTTATTCATAGAGAAACTACTTTTTGAGTCTTACTATCTCCATACACCGGTCTGGGTACAGGGGATTCACAGCAAAAAAAACAAAAAACAAAAGCTAGATAAAATTTCCTGCCCTTGTGCGGTCTCCTGGAGAAGGCAGACAAGATGAATAGGCAAAATGTATAATATAGATAACAAGGAAAGAAATATAGCAGTGAAGAGAGATAGGAACTGTTGTGGGCAGAGTGTAGGAGTTTCAGACAGAGTGTTCAGGTAAGGCCTTTTTGAGAGGTAACACTTGAGCAAAGACCTGAAGGAGCAAGAGCACCAGCCTTGTAAATATCTGGAGGAAGAGTACTGAAGGCAGAGGGCCTGCGAGGTGCAAACGCTTTGAGGAGCAGCAAGGAGGCCAGTGTAGCTGGAATGGCCTGAGCAAGGGGGACAGTGGTAGAAGATGATAAAGAGGTGTAGGGGGTCAGATCATGTAGATCTCATGGGTCTTCTGGTACCTATTTTGGCTTTAACTCTGGGTGAGATGGAAGGATATTGAGGGGTTTTGAGAAAAGAAAGGACACAATCTCACGGCATCAAGCTGCTGAGTACAGACTGGAGGAAATAAGGGCAGAAATAGGAAGATCTGTTGGGAGGCTGTTGTCATAATCCGGGTGAGAGAATATGGTGGCTTGGATGGCAGTGACGGCAGGTGAAGTGTTCTAATTCTGGAAATGTTTAAACAGTAGAGCCAACAAGATCAGATATAGAGTGTGAGATTTAAGGGGTCGAGGCTGAACTCATTGTCCTTTACTGGAGAAATGTTATGCTTGGAAACCTATTAGCAATCCATAGGAGCTATTGAGTGGAGAGTTGCCTGTAGAATTCTGGAATTCACAGAAGTCCAGGCTGGATTATCAATGTGGAGATTGTTAGCATATAGGTGATATTTAAGGCTGTGTCCCCAAATAAAATGACCTAGAGAATAAATGTATACAAACAAAAGACGAGGGCCAAGAAATAAATCCTGGGCTATGCTGGCATTACAAAATGGCTGTAATGAATATTCCTGTACATGTTAGTTGTGCGTATATAAAGTAATCTCTTTGGATACTTTTCTGCTTTTCTATTGAAGGATAAAATGGCTTTTTTTTTTTCTTTTTCAGTTTGTTAGTTGCTCATAAATTGCCCTCTGTGTCAATCTGTATTCTCAGTTGGAAGCAACAAAAGCCCAGGCTACATTAAACAAATAATTTTCCAAAAAATTCTCTCCTGCTAAGAAAATGTAGGAGTCAGTATTGACTGGAGGCAAGCTTCAAAAATCGGTAAAAACCAAGGTGCTCTAAAGGTTGGGCAGCAGGGATGGTTTGATTATGATACTACTGTAGCCATTGCTGATACTAGCAGTAGATGTGGAGCTGCATGTGGCCTTTTGACTGTTGTACCATTAAATACACAATTTCTCCAAAGGAAATTGCACGATGCCACTGTACATCAAGGGACAGCAAAGTACAGTTCCTTGGTCAAATCTGGCCCTCCACCTGTTTCCATAAATAAAGTTTTATTAGAACAAGACTCTCCTATTCATCTACATGTTGTTTATGACTGCTTGCACACTTCAGTGGCAGAGCTGAATTATTGCAACAGAGATTCTGTGCCCCCAAAGCCAAAATTATTTACTGTCTGGCTCTTAACAGAGCTTACCAGTCTCTATAGCAAATGAAATTCAACATTTTTGTATTAGTTTCTTAGCACTGCCATGCAATAGTACCACACACCGGGTGACTTAAACCACAGAAATTGACTTTCTCACAGTTCTTGAGACTAGAAGTCCAAGATCAAGGTGCGGCAGGGTTGGTTTCTTCTGAGCCTCTTTCCTTGGTGGTCTTCTCCCTGTGTCTTCATGTCTGTGGCCTAATCTCCTCTTCTTATGAAGACACCAGTCATATTGGATTAGGGCCTACCCTCATGATCTCAGTGTAACTTAATTACTTCTTTAAAGACCCTACCTCTGATATAGTTACATTCTGAGATATGAGGGGTTAGGGCTTCAACATATAAACTGGGTTGGGGTGAGGACAGGACACGATTGAGTTCATAACAACATCTTTTATCTAAGGGATGCTTGCCTAAAATTTGAAATCTAGGGAGGGGAGTTCTGTTAGTTAAGGCTATGATCTGGCCCCTGCAATTCATTATAGAAGACGAGTGCACCTACCAGTTTGATTATACACCATGGGAGATTACACTGCGACAGAAAGTTAGATGTTGGTCCGTGGAAATAACAACAAGAAAAACAAAGTATCAATTTATATTCCTACCAAAAAATTTTGGTATGTTTGTTTCCCCCCAACAGTGAGGAATTAACAAATAGTATTTCTAATCCGAATAAAGAAAAATGATATTAATGTTTTAATTTATATTTCCCTAAATAATAAAGATTGAAAATTTTCCACATGTTTACCAGCCAACTTTATTTCTTCTCAGAATTCATATCCTGTGTATTTTTTTTCCTGGAGTTGTTTATTTCATTGACATAGAAAAGAGAAGAAGCTTTTATAAATTGGACATTTAATTTTTTATTTCATATTTTAATCTTACAGCTATTTTTCTTCCTATATCTAGCTTTGTGGTTCCTTTTACTAGATAGAAGTTTAAAATTTTTTATTTAGTAAAATCTGTCCATTTATTCCTATATGGCATTTGGGTGCTGTGGCGACCTTCTACACCCTAATATTATGCTTTAAAATATACTTTCTAGCACTTTTAAAAATAGTTTTCTTTTTGGTGTAGCTCACCTATCTGAGATTGAGTTTTGCATATGTAAGAAGAAAATATAACTTTAAGTTTTATAAATATATAGCCAGTTGCCTTAATTTCATCTTTTAAGTAAGATAGAAATTACATACTTTTAGATCCACCTTTATCATTAATTCTAGTACATATATTTATGGGTTGGTTTCTGAAATGTATGTGGTTTTTATTTTTCCTGTTGGTCAATTTTGTCACTACGACACTTATTTTGTTGCTGTACTTTTTATAGTATATTTAATACCTAGTGTAGCAAGCACTTTTCAAAACTTTCTCAGCTACCCTTTCACATATTTTTCCCTCAAATAAGCATTCAGGCAACCATATTAAATTCAATTTGTAATACTATCTTGGCATTTTGGTTGGAATTGGATTGAATATATAAATTAACATGGGAAGAATAGATATTGTTATTATATTGAATTGTCTCGTTGGTGAATGTTGTATATCTCTTAATTTATTTAAGAGTTGTTTTGATATCCTTTAACAAAATTTTATCTTTTTTTATATAGCTTTTATAAGTTCATATTTTCTTTTCTGAGTATTTTACTGTGTCTGTGCTATTATGTATATATTTTTCATTACATTTTGTGAGTGGTTACTATTTCTATATGGGAAAGATACTGATTTTGTAAATTGGATTGCTACCAAATACCACATACAAAGATATGTTCCAGATGAATTTTAATCCTAAAAGTTAAAAAATAAAACTGCATTGCAAAATATATTTATGATATGGAGGCACTGAAGGATTTCTTAAACAAAAGAACAAAAACAAAATAGTCAAACAAAGAATGATGAATTTGTTACATAAAAATTAAGGTTTCCAGTTCAATGAAGGAGACAGACAAATGATAGATTGAAAAAAATTCTGGCAATGTCTAAAGCAATAAGAGATTAATATTCAGAATTTATAAGGAACTGTATAAACCAACAAGGAAAAGGGCAATAACTCTAATAGAAAAATGAGCAAAGGATTTGAACTGGCTTTTTACCTAAAAAGCTATTGGGTGTATAAAAAGATGCTTAAACATATGCATAATTTTAAAAGTGCAGATTAAAACAACAACTAGTTATCAGTTTTTACATCAGACAAAAGCTGGAAAGCTGTATAACATGCATGGGATGTGGACAGTGGCAATGCCAGTCGACTGCCTGTGGGAGGGTGGCAGGTGCTGCTGGCCTGGGGTACGGTGTGGAGCTGCTCAGTCAGATAGTAAATTTCGACCTAGGCATAAGGACCTTACGACTCAGCATTTCCCCTTTTTGGTGTATATCCCAAAGAACTTATCCCACAGGCTCATAAAGGGCTATAGGAAGATTTTCATCACAGGGCTTTGATGAGAAGTTGGAGGGAATCTGGTTGTTTATTACTGGCAGTGATGGAGGCACACGGTCAATTACTCTGCAGCCATTCAAGGCAACAGACTGGATGATAACACATTCAGTGTTCGGTGAAAGAAGTGAAAATTTAAAATTAGTAGAATGAACTCTATAGTACAATACCATTTAAGGAAATTTAAAATACAACCACACAAAATAGTGCACACTTTGCTAGAACACATAAAAATGAATGAATACATCCCAAGTAAATTGTTGCTTATTGAGGAAGGAAAGGGAAATGGGAATGAGGAATAAGCACGAAAAGGAATGAATGAACGAACGAATGAATGAATGAGTGAATCTGGAAACTTTTTAAAAACTGCAAAAAAGAAAGAATGAACATATTTCCCCCAACAGCCATGCCAACTCTTGCAGATGATTTGGTTAGCATACTCTTTAACAAGCTTAGAATATATGACTGCAAAGCTGACTTTCCTTAGTATTTGTAGATACTGAATTATCAAGTGTCTCCTCCTTAGTAATCGCAGTGATCAGAGAATTATTGCTTTGTGATTCTGGTAACTCCTCGGAAGATGTAGCTGAATTATAAATATCAGACAGCAATAGTAGGAGTAAAGTCATTTTGCTTTTATATTAACCACTCTGGAGGGATGTCTTCAATCCTGGCTGATTTAGTGACACCACTTTGACCAATGCGTACTCTTCATCGGCCATCTGACTCCTGGGAGACAGGATGATTTCCTCTTTTGAGAGAGATGATATACTATTGGGGAAATCTTTCTGAAATAAGTGAGCCTTCTCTAGATAGGGTTTACAATTTAAATGGAAATGGAGGAAAGAGCTCTGTTTGATGATGACTGTAAGGAAGTCAAGACTTTTCCCCTTCATTTTGTACTCCTTTAAACAAGCTGGGCTGTTTTATTCATTATTGCTCATAGTGTCCTAGGCAGATGTAACTGTCACATAGCAAGAGATGAACTCAACAGGGTGCAATCATAAAATAACTTTATGTTTCCTCCTGAGGTCCTTTCAAACCTGCTCAATGTGCTTGTTTAAGTCCAATAGATTTTCCAGTAACTTCTAGATTATAAAAAGTCCTCGATCACTTCAAGTCACAAGGATAGTCTAAGTCCAGCAATTTGAAGAGGCAGACAGTTTAATAATACAAATTCTGAACTTCATTTAAAGTTTAAGGTTCTACCTTCTCCCAGCTCAGAACCGCTTTAGGCTGAGAAGCCAAAGATGAGGAGAGAAGGCATTACCAACATCAATATTTCCACTTGCTGCTTTATCTTTTCCTTATAACCCCTTTACTCCATCCCACTTTGCTGTCTCTGCCTCCTCCAGGTTTGGACTGGAGGACAAAAGAAAAAAAAAATCAGGAATAGGAAATGTCTTCCTTCAGTGAAAAAGATGTTATCTGGCACTGTAGATAATTCCCATGAAATTTCAACTTCTACAACCCCTAGAAAAATAAATTCTTCCAAAGATTTTTAAATGATGTGAATATAACATTGTCATCAAATACTGGAAAAGGTTGCATAAAAATAAAGGTACAAGTTTTCATTTTGATTGTGAATAGCGAAGCAATTATCCCAAATTTAAAAAATTAAACAAAATTCAGCAGCACCTTGGAAGATAAGACACATGGCCCCGTGAAATGTATTAGAGTGGTGCGTGTCTAGTTTGGTATAGGGAAACACATTATAATGTATTTCATCATATTAGTAGATGTGCATTGGGAACGTACAATGATTGTTTCTCTAGACACTAAAAAGGCCTTTCAAAAAGTTTGACACTCACTCTTTATTTTAAAATTCAATTAAATAGAAATACGTAGATCCTTTGTTAGCGTGATAAAAAATGCCCATCTTAGTTCGCAAAATAGCATCATACTTAGTGGACAAATTCTAACAACATTTCCATTACAATCAGAAATAAGAGAATATTCACTAGCACCACTATTATTTAACATTGTTTAGACCGACGTACTAGCTGATACAAACAGTCAAGAGAAGTATACGTTGGAAAAGAGCAGGTAAAATTATCTTTTTTTACATATGATATAATTTTTAAACTTGGAAAACTAAAGATCACTTGAAACACTACTGTAAACAATGAGATAATTCAGAAATATGATTGCTACCCAATTACTATAAAGACATAATTAACTTTTATATATATGATCAACAACTAATTGGATGATATAATGGAAGATCCCATTTATAATAGCCATAAATAACAAGAAAAATTTCCTAGAATAAACTCAAGAAGAAATGATCAATGTCTATAAAATAAAACTTTATAAGACACAAAGTACATAAAAATAATGACTTGAACAAAGGAAAGGTACGGGAGAGAAAGAGATGCTATATTACAAAGAAATTCATCATACCTAGGTGATAGGTTGATAGGTACAGCAAACCACCATGGCACACGTTCATCTATGTAACAAACCTGCATGTCCTGCACATGCATCCCAGAACTTAAAATTAAATTAAATTAACAACAACAAAAAAGAAGTTAAATCCTTGCCAAGTTAAACCATGCATTTTGTGCAATCCCAATAAAATAATGATGAGGAATAATTAGACATAGATAAGCTGATTTTTCTCTACTTATATGTCATTGTTGTTTAATCTTTAATTTCAATTTTTGATCTTTCATGTTAGCCATTTTCTCTTTACTTTACATAGTTAATGATTTAGATTCAGTCATACACTTACCAATGTTTTGCCAACATTTCTTTTGTATGATAGACCTTTCTTTCAGGATCACATTTTTTCTAACCAAGCATAATCTCCACAATTTCTTTTACTGAGGGACTTTTGGTGAGAAATTTTCTCTCTGTCTTAATTTTGAGGGTATCTAGAAATGATTTATTTTCTTCTGATTTCCATTCTCCCTGTTGAGAAATCAGCTGCCAGTTTATTGCTCCTCTGTACGTGATTTGTCTTTTTTTCTCTTTATTTCCTTTTTAAAATGTTCCCTTTGTCTTTGATATTCTGCAGTTTTACTCTGATGAGTTTAATTGTAGATTTCTTTTTTTCTATCTTGTATAAGATTAGTTATATTTTCTGAATCCAAGGATTCATATCCTTCATTAATTCTAGAAATTTCTCATCCATTATTTCTTCAACCATGGCCTCTTTCGACTTCTTTTTGCTTCTTTTGGAATGCCACTTAGGTCTTTTGTATATATATATTTTAATCTATCCTCCATGTCTCTGATCTTCCTTGCTCTTTACTGCTTCTATCTCTTTTTCTCACTGTGTACCTTCTACAAAATTTCTTCAGTTCTATCCTTAAGTACCCTACTTACCTCTAATCAGCTGAGTCCTACATACAATTTAAGGTTTCTATTGGCTTTTTACATGTTAATGATGATGATTTTTGTACATAGGAGAAAGAGTTATATTTGGTTAGTTTTCAAATCTTTCTCGTCCATGATACTATGTTAATTACCAGCTCATGGTTTTAATTACTTTTTATTTCCTTAAATATTTTAAACACATTATTTTATATTCTTCATTTAATTATTCTGTGATATGAAATAACTATGGTCTGATAGAGCTTTTTATTATTATTTTTGCTTACTCTTGTTCATGTGACTTGTTTCCTCATTTTTCAAAACCCAAGGAAGTCTCTTTACTTATGCAAGACCATTCAGAGTTAATTTAACTTGGAATAAAATTAACTTGGAATCTTTCTTCTTTCTTATCTTTCAAGTCATGAATTCTTTCTTAATTTGCATTTAATCTTCTGTTAATCCTGTAAATTGAGTTAATTTCATCAGTTAATTTTTTCAGATCTAGAATTCTCTTTCTTTCAGATTTCAGTTCTCTGCTGAAATTCTCATCTTTTATCTCCTTGAACATATAAAATATAACTAGAAATATCTGTCAACTGTGTTACATTGTTTTCTACTGATCTGTTTCTATTCTGTATTATTTCCCCCTTTTTCATATTATCTTGTCTTTGTGTATGCCTGATTATTTTTTATTGAGTGCTAGTTTTTACTTATCAAAATTGTAGAAATATCTCTAGTCTCTGGCAGGAGACCAGAGGCTTTAGCCATCCCAGACCACCTTGATTTAATTTCAGGAAAGAAGATGACTCAGTGCTGGGCTTCAGTCCCTGTGAGGTTCAGTTTACTCATAGGTCACCCTTACTCCTAGGGTGCATTTCTTTTGTAAGTACACAAGTTTCTCCTTCTTTGGTAATCCTTGAACTGCAGCATTTGTCTGTTTATTCCACAAGGCTCTCAGAACTCTGCTCATCTTCTCGGTTGCATATTTAAATGACAGCAGACACCCCTAGAGAGAAAGCTGCCCTAAATGTGTGGCTCACTTAGCAGGCTTTTCTGTTTTCTCTAGATCTTGCTCTTTAATTCCTCATTGTTTTATTAGTTTTCTGAATATTTCAAGTGTATATTAATTATGTATTTCCTGCTTCAGTGGGAAGATTGGCTCTAATGGCCTACCCTGCCATTATCAAAAAGAGAAGTAAGTTCTTGTTACTTTTTAATTAAAATATTTTCTTTATTTTCTACCAGTTCTCCATCAATATTGGCAACCAGCTGATATTTCTAGTCTCCTTTGTCTGTTTCTGTCTGGCTATTGAGTCCCTTACATGCAATTTTTCTTTGCCTAAATATATGTATATATATTTGTTTTTAATTATTATTGCCTCAACAGGTAAGCCAGGTTGTGAGCTTCTTTTTTAGAGGGCTGACAACTAGTAGATAAATAGTAGAAGGCACAGCAGCTGCTACTCTTGTGAGCCACCAATAACCAAACTGGGTAAAACTACCAGCTCTCTGTTGAAGCTTGGAGTGGCAGCCTCTTTACTTGCAGGTCCCTTTTGATCACGGTCATAAAGATTGGGAGCCATGTGACCCATCTGTAAGTTTCCTTTTGGTTCCACTGGGATTGGAAGGGTATCTATGGGCAAGTGGATGATGGCTTTCCCCCAGATGAGTCACAGGCTTCTATCAGTTAAGGCACCTCTGGGAGCCATAACATCTCAAACTCAGCCCCTGGTGTAAAGAAAAAGGAATCTCTGGATTCTATGGGTCATTCCATAGCTCTCACCAGGCCCCGAGAGGAGCAGAGTTTAATGTTGGTTCTCTGCCTAGACTTCCTGGGAGAATCCTCAGCTACCTGAGGCACCTCTAGGTGGCTAGTTATTCTTCCCTAACCGTTCTTTATTTCAGAGAGGAAGTGTTTCTGAAATCCCTTCTCAGTATCTTCTTTTCCTTTCTGAATCTACTCTTACAATTCCAGTTTTTTATCTCATAATAAATATGAAGAACCCTAGGCTGAGTTTTTTCCCAAGAATATGATAATGATGATGATGATACCATGAGGATAACAACAATATCTACAACTACTTATTGGAAACCTATTAAATAGCAGGCACTGTGCTATCTACTATCTATATACTGCTTAATTTAGCCCCCTCAAAAATCTTATAGCAAAGTTTCATCTCTCTTTATAATTGGAAAAAATTGAGGCTTAGAGAGTGAGTAACTTGCCTATGGATTATGTCGTTAGTAAGCAGCAGTGTTAGTATTTTACCCTTGTAAGAGACTTTCCTTTTTATTACCCTTATACTTTCAAATGAAAATCATGTGCATATGTTCTGATAAAGAATTATCGGCCGGGCACGGTGGCTCAAGCCTGTAATCCCAGCACTTTGGGAGGCCGAGACAGGTGGATCACGAGGTCAGGAGATCGAGACCATCCTGGCTAACACGGTGAAACCCCGTCTCTACTAAAAATACAAAAACTAGCCGGGTGAGGTGGCGGGCGCCTGTAGTCCCAGCTACTCGGGAGGCTGAGGCAGGAGAATGGCGTAAACCTGGGAGGCGGAGCTTGCAGTGAGCTGAGATCTGGCCACTGCACTCCAGTCCGGGCGACAGAGCAAGACTCCGCCTCAAAAAAAAAAAAAAAAAAGAATTATCTATTTATGTACTTATTTTTGAAATAATCCTTACAAAGTTATTCAAAATAAATCACATTTAGTATTATATTTAACTAATCATTTAAAGACTCTCCATGTCTCCACCCAAATCTCATCTTGAATTGTAACTCCCACAATTCTCACATGTTTTGGGAGGAACCCAGTGGGAGGTAATTGAATCATGGGACTGGGTCTTTCCTGTGCTGTTTTTGTGATAGTGAAACAAGTCTCATGAGATATGTCAGTTTTAAAAATGGGAGTTTTCTTGCATAAGCTGTCTCTCTTTGCCTACTGCCATCCATGTAAGACGTGACTTGCTTCTTCTTGCCTTTCACCATGATTTTGGGAAGGCCTCTCCAGTCATGTGGAACTGTAAGTCCATTAAACCTCTTTTTCTTCCCAGTCTGGGATATGTCTTTATCAGCAGCATGAAAATGGACTAATACAGTAAATTGGTACCAGTAGAGGGGGATGCTGCTGAAAAGATACCTGAAAATGTGGAAGCAACTTTGGAACTGGGTAACAGGCAGAGGTTGGAACAGTTTGGAGGGTTCAGAAGAAGATAGGAAAATGTGGGAAAGTTTGGAACTTCTTAGAGACTTGTTGGATGGCTTTGCCCAAAATGCTGATAGTGATATGGACAATAAAGTCCATACTGAGGTGGTTTCAGATGGAAATGAGGAACTTGTTGGGAACTGGAGCAAAGGTGACTCTCATTATGTTTTAGAAAAGAGACTGATGGCATTTTGCCCCTGCCCTAGAAATTTGTGGAACTTTGAACTTGAGAAAGATGATTTAGGGAATCTGGTGAAAGAAATTTCTAAGCAGTAAAACATTCAAAAGGTGACTTGGGTACTGTTAAAGGCATTCAGTTTTATACAGGAAGCAGAGCATAAAAGTTTGGAAAATTTGCAGCCTGACAATGTGATAGAAAAGAAAATTCCATTTTCTGAGAAGAAATTCAAGCTGACTGCAGAAATGTGCATAATGTTAATCCCCAAGACGATGGGGAAAATGTCCTCAGGGCATGTCAGAGGTCTTCACAGCAGCCCCTCCCATCACAGGCCCAGAGGCCTAGGAGGAAAAACTGGTTTTGTGGGCCAGACCCAGGGTCCCCATGCTGTGTGCAGCCTAGGGACTTGGTGCCCTGCATTCCAGCCACTAGAGCCATGGCTGAAAGGGGTGAATGTAGAGCTTGGGTTGTTGTTTCAGAGGGTGCAAGCCTTGGCACCTTCCACATGATATTAAGCCTGCCAGTCCACAGAAGTCAAGAATTGGGGTTTGGGAACCTCTGCCTAGATTTCAGAAGAGGTATGGAAATGCCTGGATGTCCAGGCAAAAGTTTGCTGCAGGGGCAGGGCTCTCATGGAGACTCTCTGCTCTGCTAGGGTAGTGCAGAAGGGAAATGTGGGGTTGGAGCCCCCACACAGAGTCCCTACTGGAGCACTGCCTAGTGGAGTGGGCACTGTGAGAAGAGGGCCACTGTCCTCCAGACCCCAGAATGGTAGATCCACTGACAGCTTGCACTGTGCAACTGGAAAAGCCATAGATTCTCAATGCCAGCCTGTGAAAGCAGCTGGGAAAGAGGCTGTACCCTGCAAAACCACAGGGGCAGAGCTGCCCAAGACCATAGAAACCCACCTGTTGCATCAGTGTGACCTGGACATGAGACATGGACTCAAAAGAGATCATTTTGGAGCTTTAAGATTTGACTGCCCCGCTGGATTTCGGGTTTGCATGGGATCTGTAGCCCTTTTGTTTGGGCCAATTTCTCCCAGTTGGAATAGCTGTATTTAACCAATACCTGTACCCTCATTGTATCTAGGAAGTAACTAACTTGCTTTTGATTCTACAGGCTCATAGGTGGAAGGGACTTGCTTGGACTGTGGACTCTTAAGTTAATGCTGACATGAGTTAAGATTTTGGGGGACTGTTGGGAAGGCATGATTGGTTTTGAAATGTGAGGACATGAGATTTGGAGGGACCAGGGGCAGAATGATATGGTTTGGCTGGGTCCTCACCCAAATCTCATCTTGAATTCCCACATGTTGTGGGAGTGACCCAGTGGGAGGTAATTGACTCATGGGACTGGGTCTTTCCTGTGCTGTTCTTGTGACAGTGAATAAGTCTCACGATATCTGACAGTTTTAAAAACAGGAGTTTCCCCTGCGCAAGCTCTCTCTTCTCTTTGCCTGCTGCCATACGTGTAAGATGGGACTTGCTCCTCCTCGCCTTCCACCATGTTTGGGAGTCCTGCCCAGCCATGTGGATCCATGAAACCATTAAACCTCTTTTGCTTCCCAGTCTTGGGTATGTCTTTATCAGCAGCATGAAAACTGCTATTATTTACCAATTTTACAGACTCAAAGTCTAAAATGTAAAGATATTCTTGAAAATTTGTCATCCATTATGGCAAAACTTAATTTCTTTCCTGCCACTACTTAACTGTAGAAACTTGAGAAAATTGTATGACATTTTTATAGGTCTCAGTCTCTCAACTGTGCCATGAAAGAGTGGCTTAGATTATATCTAGGCCTCCTTGAGATTAGAGATGTTTTTGCATTATTAAAAACATTATATAAATCAAATAGTCTTTTTTTTGAAATGAAGTCTCGCTCGTCACCAGTCTGGAGTGCAGTGGCACGATCTTGGTTCACTGCAAGCTCCGCCTCCTGGGTTCAAGCAAGTCTCCTGCCTCAACCTCCCGTGTAGCTGGGATTACAGGCGCCTGTTTTGTAACCTCTTTATTTAAATAAAATTGCCCCATTTTTAAAATCAAATTGTCATTTTTAAAAAGTCTATGTGGTTTGCTTTAAACGAGATATAAATTTTCTTACATAGATAAAGGTAGATTTCAGATGTTAGGAAAAATATGTGTGGCAGACACTATTAGCTGTTTTCCTTCTGTCTGTCCATTTCCTCTCAATCTCATTAATAGACACTAATTTAGTTCAGCATGGCCATGTGCCCGGCTGAAAATTATAGCTTCATCATCACACATCAGAAAGATGAGCACGTGGCACAGTCCTGGCCAGTGAAATATAAAGTGACAGCTTCTGGGAAGTGTTTGCTTTCCTGATTTAAATACCACCCCTTCCTCCCTACCCCCTGTTCCTTCTTCCTCCTTGGGCAAATGACTTAGGGGACCGGCTGCCGTCTTGTGACAAAGCAGACAAAAGCTACACGCTAAGAATGGCAAAGCAGAAAGAAGACCTTGATGGTATCGTTGACAGTCTGGGTAGTCTAATTCTAGATTTTTCTGTCATGATTGAATAAACTGCCGTATTTTCTGTTACCAGTAGGGGTTTTGTTACCAATATGTTTGTAACTGATTCAGTAGGTATTGATTTTAGTCCCCAACAGTAGAGTGAGATAAAAGCACATCTTCCTTTTTGTTCTCAATCAAATTTAATCTTCCTGACTGTCCACATATTTGGTTGGTGGGACATTCATCCTCTGTCATTTCTGTGTTTTTCTGTCCTCTCAAGATTTCTAGATTTGGGACTGGGGGTGTTGCTTGAAAACATAAAAATGGAGAAAATGCTAGATATTTGGTTCACAGTGGCTGCACTCACTCAGCATTTATTTACAAACTTTCCGAGGGCAGTGTAAAGAATGGGAATACACAATGAAAACACCTTTAGCTGCAGGTGTGTGGTCAAGGCTTGGTCCTCTGGCTTTGGTTGGGCTGCAGACAAACTCAGACACGCTCCACCAGGGCCATCTGCTCCATCAACTACAAACCTGCCCCTGAAATTCCAGGTCCCTGGGTTCCTAACCAGTCCGAGGTTCAGGTATCCTGTCGTCTCCCGTCTGGGTACCACTTGGTCTCTCCTACTAGTGGCAACCTGCAAAATCCCATCCTACTCTTGGTCTCAGGACTCTTAACTTTCCCTGGGGTCCAGGAGCATCTGCTTTATCTACTTCAAACAGTTCCTGCAACTCCTCCCCTTAAGAAAGGATCTGTCTTACTTTTCAAGATCACAGCCAGTACTTTTATGCTATCTCAGTTATACAGATGAGAAAACGGAGGCACAGAGACCAAGGGTAAAGTCACCCAACTAGTAAGTAGCAGAAACAGGATTTGGTTGCAGATGGCCTGGCTCCAGACCCAGCTGCTAACCACTGTATTGTGCTACTCTCTACCTGCAACACGAAAGCTCCTCACTTTCTGTTTGGGTATGGGTAAACACATCGCAACTCATAAAAATACAGTGCTGACCTTTTTCTGGGTGAGACGTGGGAAGGGGTGTTAACTCCCAGTTGGTATTTTCCTTGATAATTCACTCTGTTTTGTATCCAATGAAGAAAAATATGTTGCTTTGAAACAATGCGCTAACTTAAGCTTCCTATGTCTCAGTTTTCTCATATTAAATGGGGGATAGTCATTTCTATTATGACTTTGCCTCTGTATTTTACCTTATCAAGATTCAGTGACACGAAAAATAAGGTATTAACTAAGAAGATTTTTGAAATCTTCAGGAAAAAAATGTGGTATTTTAACAAGAAAATTGATACAACATCTGATAATATAACTGGTAAAAAGAATTTTAACTTTGGTGTCCCTAGACGCTCCCTATTCAGTTCTTAGTAAAATATATTTCAATCTAGAAGGAAATAGGGACCCTGCCAACTAGTATTAATGCTTGCTTGCCTATTAATTGAAGCACACTTTTGGAAAATGTTGTATGTATCTGGGGAAATATAATGCATTCAGCATAAGAATAAATCTTTTTTTGAGAGAGCTAGACCTAGAGATTTTCCTCACTTTTCTGTCATTCCGCAATCTTTCTGGTTTATCAGCTCCTTTTTCTCTGCTAAGCAGTGACGGTAATGCATACATTTGCCTTTTTCAGTAAATCATCCTTTTATAATTTGGCTTTCTTTCAATCTTGGATTCCCATCAGAAGGGTTTTACCTCAAGGCATATTGCAACCAATTTCTCCCATAATTAATGCCATATCTGCCTCAGACTCCATTTTAATTCCCAGATGAAAATTGATGAGGCAGCCAACCACGAATAAGGATCACGTAGCACTGATTAAACTATCAGACTAGTTTCCAGGCTATCATGTTACAGTGCCAAATCATAACCAGAGGGTGAGTTTTCTGGTCTTTTGCAATGTATATTGCTCATAGTAAGTGTCCATAAATTGCTATTAGCAGATGAAGAGAAGCATTTTATATGGCCCCTATCAAATTCTACCAGACAGACTAATGATTAAAGAGGTTTGTGTTACCAAGGAACCAAGACTGCATAGCACATGAAAGAAAATTGTATCTAGACTTGATAAAAATGAGCTACAAACTGCTACAAAAATCACCAGGACAAGAAAAACTGACTTAGGTATTTTTATCCCATCCACATGGAGTGTGGATGGTTAAGTCAGGTAGCTGCATTTTACCTAGGAAGACCGAATTCTCTGTCCACCAGCCTTCAATTTCAGATTCCAGCATGAGAGTTGAATTGGAGGTGAATGTGAGTGGCAGTTACTCACCAGTCAGTAGCAAGAATTCATTCCTTCATCCCATTCATTCATTCACTCACTCACTTAATATTTATTTACCTATTTTCCAGGTGCTGTGTGAAGAATGGAAACATGCACCAATAAAGACACCAGTCCTGATGAACCTGATGCCCTATGGCCGGTGTGGCGGGGAACAGATAAGTAAACAGATCATTCTATACAGGGTAGTCAATATAATCTGATAGAAGTAAGCATGAGGTACTAGTCAAGTATGCAAGTATCTGTACATGAGATGCTAGTCAAGTATTCGTGTGTGCATGTGTGAAGGCTTCCTGGAAGAGATCACTAAAACTCTAAGAGTAGGTAGCCAGGTTAAGAAGGAGGGGAAGAGCAGGATATTTGAGGCAGTGGAAGCAATTTGAGCAATGTGTGGAGTGGAGAGAGAATCTGACTGTTTGATAAGTTTGGAAGGTTAATCGTAGATAGAACAGGGTATTAGAATAGTTTTGTAGAGGAAAAGATGATTAGAGGGAGGCTGCCAGATGTTCTCTCCCAAAATATTTGACCATCAGTGTGAGCAGGGCAGATATTAGTGTGATTATGAAAACATATATGTGTGTGTGTATATGTGTGTGTATATATATGTGTGTATGTATATTTAAATGCATTACATATTTCAATCAGTGATATATGTTTTTCTAGGTATCTTTTTGGCATATATTTTTTTTTATTGTTATACTTTAAGTTCTAGGGTACATGTGCATAACGTGCAGGTTTTTTACATATGTATACTGTGCCATGTTGGTGTGCTGCACCCATCAACTCGTCAGCACCCATCAATTCGTCATTTATATCAGGTATAGCTCCCAAAGCATTCCCTCCCCCCTCCCCCCCATGATAGGCCCCAATGTGTGATGTTCCCCTTCCCGAGTCCAAGTGAT
>NW_012111031.1:9490243-9505063 GCF_000951035.1 Colobus angolensis palliatus
CCACACCCAAAGAACCATTCTTGACACTCAAGCAGAACATTTTATGCCCCAGTTTGAATTATCTGACTTTGGTTTCTCTCACTGATACCTGTAGCACCTCCAAAGTAGTGGTAGAGCTGAGACAAGAAATTTAACAGCTTTTTCCTGTTGTAGAACAATCTGCATTTAAAACATACTGACTTACTGAATTAAAGTAAGTCACTCCGCCTCTTAAAGACTCAGTCACACATCCAATTTTCCAGTGGCCTGTGGCCACTGAGTGTCACAGAGTGTGGAAGGCTGTAGGGGGCCAGTCCAGAGGAGGGACCACAAGGCCTGATTGTCCAGTATCAATTGATATCCACAAAAGAATGCTGGCTCAAAAAAGTAAATTGAAAAAAAAAACCCAGCAACACAGTGAACAGGTGGCTTAGTATGAGGCTGTGCTTGCACTTTTTAATGAGCTGATTTGTTTCCAAAATTTGTTTTAGGTAATGTATTAGTCTGTTCTCACGCTGCTATAAAGAACTACCCAAGACTGGGTAATTTATAAAGAAAAGAGGTTTGATTGACTCACAGTTCCACAGGCTGTACAGGAGGCATGGCTGGGGAAGCCTCAAGAAATTTACAATCATGGCGGAAGGCAAAGGGGAAGCCAGCATGTCTCACATGGCAGGAGCAGGAGGAAGAGAGAGCAGGAAGAGGTGCTGCACATTTCAAAATGCCAGATCTCATGAGAACTTGCTCATCATGAGAACAGCAAAGGGAAAGTCCGCCCCCGTGATCCAGTCACCTCCCACAGGCCCCTCCTCCAACACTGGGATTACAATTTGACATGTGATTTGGGTGGGGACACAGGGTCAAGCCATATCAGGTAACGAAACTTCCAGTCTCAAAAATGATAAGTCAATTTTACTGCTATTATAATTCTTTTTTTTTTTTTTTTTTTTTTTTTGAGACGGAGTCTCGCTCTGTCGCCCAGGCTGGAGTACAGTGGCTGGATCTCAGCTCACTGCAAGCTCCGCCTCCCGGGTTTATGCCATTCTCCTGCCTCAGCCTCCCGAGTAGCTGGGACTACAGGCGCCAGCCACCTCGCCCGGCTAGCTTTTTGTATTTTTTAGTAGAGACGAGGTTTCACCGTGTTAGCCAGGATGGTCTCGAACTCCTGACCTCGTGATCCGCCCGTCTCGGCCTCCCAAAATGCTGGGATTACAGGCTTGAGCCACCGTGCCCGGCCTATAATTCTTAAAACTGTTGTTTATGATGATGATTGTCAGGCCTCTGAGCCCAAGCCAAGCCATCGCATCCCCTGTGACTTGCACGTATATGCCCAGATGGCCTGAAGTAACTGAAGAATCACAAAAGAAGTGCAAATGCCCTGCCCCGCCTTAACTGATGACATTCCACCGCAAAAGAAGTGAAAATGGCCGGTCCTTGTCTTAAGCGATGACATTATCTTATGAAATTCCTTTTCCTGGTTCATCCCGGCTCAAAAATCCACCCCACTGAGCATCTTGTGACCCCCACTCCTGCCCGCCAGAGAACAACCCCCCTTTGACTGTAATTTTCCTTTACCTACCCAAATCCTATAAAACAGCCCCCCCCCCCATTTCCCTTCGCTGACTCTCTTTTCGGACTCAGCCTGCCTGCACCCAGGTGATTAAAAATCTTTATTGCTCACACAAAGCCTGTTTGGTGGTCTCTTCACACGGATGCGCATGTCATTTTCGCATGTCAATGATGATGATAGCAGTTATTTGTACAGTAACATGCCCAAGACAAATCCAAGAGAGGAACACAAACAAAATCAAATGGAGAGTTTGACTTTGCCCAAGTTCTTCTCAACTAGAAATTTCTAAAGGTGTTTTGTGTGGAATGCCGTGCTATGTGCAGTTTTCAGCTATTCAGCCACAAGGACATCAAACTGTTGGAAGAGATTCAAAGAAGGATAATCAAACTTGGATGGAGCTGACTTACAGAAATGGGCTAACCTCCAGAAAGAATGCCATTGAATCCAGAGAGAGGTGCGTTGGATCAGCCCTTGCTGACGAAGCCTCTTCACTGTACTGCTCAGACCTCTCCATCCTGGTGGCAAGGGCTTAGGCCATTATTCATGGTCTGACTGGTCTCGACGTGGCCATTTTGCCTTTGAAAAAGGGCAGACACAGAGCATGTTCAGAGCATGGAGCCATACTGTGTGATTTTTTCAAAGAGAGCTTAACCATAGGTTTGTCAAGGATTCCTCTTGCTCCTTCCTTCCAATTTAGTCCTTAAATGTGGTCCAATTACAACAGGAGGAAAGTCTCACAATCTAGAATATTGGGAGTTTTATCACTATTCATTTTATTTCAAATTTGTTATACTTGAAATTGCTAATTAAAATAAATGAATTTAGGGCTGAATGGGAGGATCATTTGAGGCCAGGAGTTCAAGGCCAGTCTGGACATCATAGTGAGACCCTGTCCCTAAAAACACTGAAAAAACAGTTAGCTGGGTATGGTGGCAGGTGTAGTCCCAGCTACTCAGGAGGCTGAGGCAGGAGGATCACTTGAGCCCAGGAGTTGGAGACTGCAGTGAGCTATAATTGTGCCTCTGCACTCCAGCTTGGGTGACAGAGCAAGACCCTGTGTCTAAAACAAATATATTTAATTGAAAATAATCATGTGATAATCCTGCTTTGACTAAGACAATGGAACTATGACCTTTAAAAAAAGTATTTTAACACCATATTGTCTTTCAGAATTTGGATTAATAAATGACGTAACTGCTTCAGGGCAACAGACCCTCACTGCAGCTGCTTAGCCCAGGAAGCAGCAAGGTCAGTACAAGGAGAGCCACAGGCCTGGGGAGATGCATGCCTTCCTTCCTGGCCAGCTGGATCTCACTACTTAGCCCAGATCACCTGCAAGAAGGACAAAGTCAAGGACTTCACAACCCTGTCAGTTGCAGTCCTGAAGAAGGTGGCCAGGAGCTCTAGAAGGATTCAAAGCCCCAGGGATTTTTGGTTTTCATGTACACACTTCTCTTTACATATTTGTTCCTCGACATCCAATCAGCCTTGCAGGTTTGTTGCTGCTCCTCCTAGCATTCAGAAACACTTAAGAGCAGGGTGGGTCAAAGCTGCCCACCACATACACACACAGCAGAGTGAAAGAAACTGCCCTGTAGGACAGCTCCAGGCTCACGGCCACCCCTCCTCACATGCATGCCTCCTCCTCTTCCACCAAACCACAACAAACTCCTTCATGTAGCATTTACGCCCTCCTCTTGTGGCCTCCACCTGCCATCCCACACCGATCCCTCTTTATGTCCCCACAGGTACCCAGGAGTCTCCCCTAACTAAATTCCCCACTGCTTCTCCAAATCACTCCAATCCTACTTCCCACTGAAACTAACAAGAAGGGAAGGGAGGTGTTAAGAAATGAAGTCTTTGAAGGAAGTCACCCCAAGAATCTGGGCCTACTAGTCATTCCCTAAGGCTCAGCTCTTGGCATTTGCTTCGTTCCCTGGGCCATTATTTTCAGACTGTCAAGAAATTTCACCCTAGTCCCATTTTGGAGAGCAAGTGTAGGTACAGTGCTGGGTAAAGACCAGCACTGTCCTGGTAAAGACCAGCACTGGTAAAGACCAGCACTGTCCTGGTCCCTGGCCCAGAGCAGGGGATATGAAGGGAACCCCCACTCACTGTGTGCTCCCTCATTGACACCTCAAAGGAATTCCAGGAAGGGTGCTTTAGTGACCTTTTGGCTCACGGAGTTTGACACGCCCAAGGCCACCCAGAGAATGAAAGGTGGGGCTGAGATCACACCTGGGCCGACCTGGCTTCCAGGCCTTTTGCTGTTTTCATTATTCCACATTTCTTTCCAAGGATACAGAAAGTAGGGATGGGAAGTGCTATGGAAACAAGCAAAAGCCTTATCCGTACTTGGTGTCCAAAAAGTACTGTACCTTCTCTGACCCCTGCTTTATTTATTTGTTTATTTTTAGGGAGGATACAATAGCCAGAAAAATAAGCAAACAGAAGATTCCAGGTTCTACTTTATGCCAATTTTTCTCAAATATCTCAGTCACTAGAAAAATATCTATTTGAAAATCTTTCTCTGAGCAGTTTCTGTCTTGGGCCCCGTTGTTTGAGGAGCCTGTTGGATTTTTAAATTTATTAGTGTTTCCATACTTCATTCATTGGCATATATGTATATTCTCTATACTTTACAATTACAAGTAAACTCTTGATAATAAAAAGTAACTGTCATTCCGTGGAGCTCTTTAGCGCACCCAGCGATAATTTCAGGGGGCAATTGGCAGTCTAAGTCCTCGCTTTCTCTCATTTTAAAGGGAACCAAGTTAAGTTAGAGTGAATTTGTTCAAATGTGGGTAAGATTCAACAGACACTTCAGCTGCCCAGGGTACTTTTCCATGTCTCTCCAATGAACCCCACCCAAATACTTAGGATTGGCATTTTCTGTGAGCACAGGGATAGAGAATGAGAACTGAGTCAGGTCCTCAGATATTCGAGGTTAGAATTCCATCTTAACTTTGCCCATGATGCTCTATGTGGAGAGGTGCTACAGCAGAGATCACTTGAGAATTATCCTGTGGCTCACACTGCCATAATCAGTTATCTGTTTAGCACCTCTTAACTAATCAGAACAATGGCACATGCAGAAGTAAAAGAAGATGAGACGAGACAAGAATACAGCAATTGAATAATAAAATGGGTGAATCAGTTAGCAAAAGACAGCACAGTCATAGGCTGGGAAAGGTTATAATTTTTGCTTTTTATTTTTTAAATGGAGCAAGACAGTCTTGCTCTGTCACCCAGGCATAAGTGCAGTGGCATGATTTCTGCTCACTGCAACCTCCGCCTCCTGGCTTCGAGCAATTCTCATGCTTCAACCTCCTCAGTAGTTGGGATTACAGGCGTGCACAACCACGCCTGGCTAATTTGTGAATTTTTAGTAGAGACAGGGTTTCACCATGTTGACCGGCCTGGTCTCGAACTCCTGACCTCAAGTGATCCACCCACCTCGACCTCCGAAAGTGCTGGGATTACAGGCATGAGCCACCGCACCTGGCTACTATATTATTAAGCCCTGTCAGCACCCACAAAGAGAAGTACTGGGATGGCACAGACAGTGGAGACAGTGACAAAGAGCAGGGTTAAGGCTGGAGTTATGTGGACAAAGAAAATGGAATGAGGCCAAGCAACTGGGGATGAAGAATAAAAAGCAGAACCAGTGACAGCAGGGAGCAGAGATCAGAAGGAACAAGAAGATACTCTGGAAGAATGCAACCAAACAAGAAAAAGAATGAATTGTATGTGAACATTGAGTTTAGGGGCAAGCTGACTGTCTTAGCCAGTTCAGGCTGCTGTAAAAAAAACACCATAAACTGGGTAGCTTTTAAAACAGAAATGTATTGCTCACAGTTCTGGGGCTGGGAAGTTTAAGATGAAGCTACCAGCACATTCAGCATCTGTTGAAACCTGGTTCACTGATGGTGCCTTCTAACTGTGTCCTCACATAGTGAAAGGGGGTGAATGAACCCCACTGGACCTCTTTTATAAGGACAGTAATCCCACTCATGAGGGCTCATAATCTCATCACCTCCCCCAAAGCCCTATCTCCTAATACCATCGCTTGGGGGTTGAGGATTTCAACATATGAATTTTGGGAAGGACACAAACATTTAGACCATAGCACCAGCTTACAAATCTCAATGGCTCCTGAGGTTGGCATCACGGGATTATAGAAAAGTACCGTAACTGAGGCTTAGCCTGATGAGGCTGAGTCATAAAGAGCATTTTAAGTCACGAATGTATTATATATGGAAGACCACAGAGATGTGTCATAAGTTTTAGATGGATTTTGATACAGTATAGTTGAAATTTAGATTTTATCAGTAAAAGTCTAAGCATTGAGCTATTTGCAAGGATAACCAGTTTCCAACCATCCCAGATAACTAAAGAATAGTCAAAAGATCACTATCCAAAATCTATTGTTTCCAAAGGCACAGAGATGTAAAAGTGGGACCACCTTAAGAGAAAGACATGGATTCCTATTACTGGATCAGAGGGTCCATGGGGAGGGGTGGAGGTGGTGTGGAATTGCAAAGCTCTGGAGACACTGAATGCATTGAAACAAAGGTGTGTCATGAGCTACTTATGTTTTAGAAATACAATACTGACAGGATACTATAGGAGATTGCATTGGGAGAAAAATTGGTAGCAGGGCCAAGACTAAATTAAGGCAAGTGAGGTACTCATCTCTGATGTAAAATTTAAGGAAGTGCCAAAACCCCAAGTTATTAATATTAAATACTCTTTTAATGCAATATTTTTAGAAATAAAAATGTGTGCACAAAATACATGATGAACGAAATATCAAAAAAATTTTTTTAGTAAAATATCAAAAATTTAAATCAAGACAGACTCAGCAGTGACAAAGGCAATATCCAGGAGAGGGTGGATGACTCAGAGAGATGTTTAGGAGGAAGGATTGAGTAACTGATCAAATGTTGCCGAAACAGTGAAACCAGGGAGTCATGGGAATCAAGGACAAAGCCCAAGTTTATGACTCAGGGGGACCTGCCAGTCACAAGCGTAGGGCAGTCACAGAAGAGGTAGATTTAGAGGAGGATGCAGGTGAGATCTGCCGTGAGTTTTGTCACATTTGAGGTGTGCATGGGATATCAAAGGGGAGGAAATCTAGCCAGTGACCGGGAATATGGACCTAGCACTCAGTAGAGAAGTCTGGGCTGGCTATGGAGGGTGGGACTTTCTCACATGTAGGTGCTGCTGGGAGCCATGTGTGTAGGTGAGCCTGACCAAAGAGCGGCTGTATACAGAGAAAAGACAACGCTACCAAACATAATAAAAAGTAGTAATAACATTGATTGAGGCTTACTCTGCACTAGCCATTCTGCTGAGTAGTTTATAGACTTTATCTAGTGATCCTCACAACAACTTAAAAGGTCTGTGTTATCATTAGCCTCATTTTCCAGATGAGGAAATGGGCAGTTAAAGAGGTTAAGCAAGCCAGGATTTGAGCTCAGCAAATAAATGACAAAACCAAGCTACAAACTCGAAGCCTGAAGGCAGGAGGGAGGCAGCCGGGCTCTGGAGAGTGAGACCCAGGGTGTGGATTGTAGCTTCGTGGTTTATGGGGTGTGTGGTCTTGGCCAGCACTTGTGTTCTCCTGGAGCCTCTGTGTCTTCATCTGTAAGACGAGGAGAAGATACAAATCTTACAGGATTGTTGTGAGGGTGAGATGGGGAAGGTGAAGTGTCTGATGCATGGTAGGTGCTCACGATGAGCTGGTACCTAGCGCAATCATTAGGAACACCCCAGCGTCATACAGACGTTTAAAGGGCCTGAGTGAAGAGGACACTGGGAAAGAGAATATGATGGAGAGGTAAGAGGAGACCCTCTCTGAGAGATGGACTCAAAGGAAGGAAGGGGGGTGGGCACAACAGTTTGGTTTCGTTGCCAGCTAGTGATGTCCTTAGCAGAAGCACAGGAAATGCAGTGGAGCAGTCGGGCATGAGCTGATGGTTAGGAAGGAGAGCTAATGAATGCTAACAATGCTTCCCAAAAGCTTGACTCAGAAGGGAAAGAAAGAGAGGGATATTGTTTGAGGGAGACACAAAGGTCAGGCAGAGCTCTCTCTTCACCCACAAATGCTCCAAGATGGGAGAACTTAAAACACCTTTTCTCCCTGGGCTACAGAGCTAGACAGTGTGGGAAAAAAAAAAAAAAAAAAAAACCACACCTGATTTAAAAATAATGACTTGTGCTTAAAATAATTTAACATATTTAAAAGTACTTTTGCATCTAATGTGACATGGAGCCTTCAGAACAATCATGGAGTAGACTAGGCAGGTAGCATCCCCAATTCATAGATATTGAAATGAAGACTCAGGAGAAGATTAGAGATTCAAAGATGATCAATGTGGAAAGATTAAGAGATTCCCTCCTCACTGCAGCTGGTGTGCAGAGTCGAGGTAATGGGCAGATTCCAGAATAGTCATGAAGGGGCTGTGTCTGCAAGAAAGAGTTACTAGCGGAGGAAACGGCAGGCTGCCTGTAGGTTAGAATGTGTGGGAGGAAGTGAGTGGGACAGAGAAGAGACTTTGACTCTTCCCTGCCAAAGTCTAAACCATGACAGAGATGTCTGAAAAGGGTTTTAAAGTTTAACTTTGTGTTATGAATATATGAAGACTTTTGAAATTTCTTAAAACATTGAGATAAGAGTGGGAATGCTTGCAGTGTTTTGGCTTTTCAGAAGCCCTGGGCAACATGGGTGTATTAGCATTCTACAAAGAGACAGAACCAATAGGATATATAGAGAGACACATGAGAGGGGATTTGTTAGGGGAATTGGCTCACATAATTATGGAGGCTGAGAAGTCCCATGGCAAGCCATCTGCAAGCCGGAGACTCTGGGATGCCGATAGCATGGTCAGTCCATGTTCAAAATCCTCAGAACTGTGGAGGCCGGTGGTGTCATTCTCAGGCTGAGTTCACAGACTTGAGAAGCTGAGAAAGCAAAGGTGGGGAGGGGGACAACCGTGTAAGTCCTGGATTCCCACAGCCATAGAGCCTGAAGTCTTGATGTCAGGAAGAGAAGAATGTACATGTCCCAGTTCCAGGAGAAAGCGAAGGGAAATCTTTTTCTCTCCTTTGTAATTCTCTCTGGGTCCTCAGCCTGACTACACTGAAGGCAGATCTTTCCCCACTTAGTCCACTCAGGCTCACACACTAATTGCCTCTGGAAACAGCCTCATGGACCCACCCCAAAATAATGCTTTACCGGTTCTCTCGGTATTCTTTAATCCAGTCAAATTGACGTCTAAAATTAGCCATCACATGGGCATGGTGATAATTGGATTATATGTGGCTGGCAGTTGGGTAGCACCAGATATATCCGAGGTCTTCGGATGCAGAACCATCACCTTATCCACCAACCACCTTGCTTTTGTCTGCAAGTAGAACTTTTGCTTTCCAGAAGTGGAGTAAAAAAGAAGTTTTTTTGGTTTTCATTGTGAGGATTCCAATCTTAACTCCACTGAGGTTCATGAACAATGCTTCCAGAGAGACAAAAGATTAGGGATAATTTGCATAATGCTGGTTAGTTCAGTTTCCTTAGATATATTTAATAATCATTGAAGGCTGGATGTCATGCAGAACATAGAGGGGATTGTGCAGAGAAATTAAAAGCAGGCTAAACTTAAATTGTTCATCGAGGTCCCAAACCTGAAGCTATTAATGCTAGAACAGAATTAGATTCACCAGCATGTACCTGACATGCCCTTTGGAAAACATGTTAACCGTTTTATGTAAGAAGTGGCATTTCATCCAGGTTTACTCATTTGCATACTTGTGATTTCATTTGCATATATTTTACTGTGCAGTGCTCTGGAAATATATTCACTTATTTTATTCCCTCCTTTAAATTCCTTACACCCTCTACAGTACCAAAGGACTTAGATGACCAAATATTGAGGAAATTATTCTTGTTAGAAAGGATGACAACTATGCAGCTTCCCTATCCAATCTGCCATCAAAACTCTCTTATTCTTTTAAGTATCTAGTGGGTATGTTTCCCTGTTTTCTATTTCCACTGCATCATCCTAGAACAGGACTTACTTACCTCCTAAATGGCTTTCTGGCTTCCAGCCAAAACCATCCAATTCAATCTGTCTCCTGCTTTCTGCATACTTTCCCTAAAACACCACTTACCTAATACTCAGTGGCCTTCATAACAATCTAATGGCATTTTTATATTAGGTTCATCACATTTCAAATTCTTAACTTCTGCCATGGTCACACTTTCAACAATTTATAGCTGTTAGCATTTATGGCCATCTTCACTTTACCATTAAAGAGGAGTACGTCTTTTCTGACTTTGCTTTTCCCCTTCTTACATCCTCTAAGAAGGATTGTGTCCTTGCCAGCTCAGTTCCTCATTGGGGCAATGAGGAAAGAAAAGCAGAAAAGTATGAATAACTGCATCAGAAGGGCTGGAAATTTCCTTTTCTTTCCTTAGTTTTTGGAACAGAAGAAGTAATAGAGGTGGAAAGAAAAGAGGAGGGACTGGAAAGATGAGGGCTTTAAGAAAGGGTGAGATTTTGAGGAAAGAGAGTTTACAAAGAGGGGTTGAAAGTGAAACTTCTGCGTAGCTCTCTAACTTGAGATAAGATAAAAAGTAGAGCTCTGCTGAGGTCAGAGACAGGGAGAGGACATCTGAGTATTAAAGGAAAAACAAGACATGGAGAGAGAAGTTAAGGAAAAGTTAGGATATTGGTTTGGCCATTGTAACAATTATTGAAATCCTAGTAGTATAAAAGAGATGAAAGATTTATTTCTCTTACAAAAACGTCTGGGTTGAGGGTAGTCCAGGAGGTTAAGAGTGCTCTGTGAGACTGAAAAAGGTGCCCAGGTTTCTTCTATTTTGTTGCTCTTGAAGGCATTGTCCTTGTCTGTATGATCAGAGTTGGTCATCCCCTCCACATCCATATTCCAACCCAAAGAGGGCGGAGAGCGGAAGTAGAGCACAGTCTTCTTTTAAGGGCAGAAACTCTGAATTGCACACATCACTCTGTTGACGTTCTGTGTGCCTGAACATCCTCAGATGGTGAAACCTACTTGCAAGGGAGGCAGGGCGGGATATTCTCTGGGTGGGCAGTTCAGTGCCAGGCAAAACTCAGGGGAGTATATTACTGAAAGAAATCAGGGAAGACTAAACAGAGGAGCAATTAGCAGCCTCTGCACTTATAGTTAGATAAACAAAACAGCTTGAGTTGGCTGCAGGGAGTTTGAAAGCTAATCTGGGTTCAGATTGCAGAGGGGTGTGTGTGTGTGTTGGTTTTACAGGGGCGCAAGGCAGTAGAAAAGGAAAGCTTGTAGAGTAAATCTGTATACTTAGTGTAATTGACATTGTACTATAGCAGGGCACACTCTGAGGTCCATGACTCTAGCTCAGAAGTATGTCTTCAGTTCAGGGGTGAGTCAACATTTTCTGTGAAGGGACAAATAACGAATATTTCAGCATTTGTGGGCCATGCAATCTCTGTCAAATATATTCAAGTTTGCCATTGAATTACAAAGGCAGCCTAAACAATATGGAAGCAAATAGGCATGGTTATTTTCCAAGAAAGTGTTATTTATGAAAACAGGCAGTGGTTCAGATTGGACCTGTGGGCCTTAGTTTGCTGCCCCCTGCTTTAGTCTGTTGCTTCTGAATCTAGTATCTGTCCCCATCTAATATAAACCTGCCATCTCCTATTTACTTATCACTTTATTTAACTGAGGAGGCATTCTATGCTAGGCCCTGAGATACAAAAGTGGGACATAGTACCTGAAAACAGGGAGGTTATTGTCCAGAAAGGAGATATTCAAGGAAGTAAATTCAAAGCACCCTGGTAATTTCTACAGTAGACGTATGGGCCAGAATCTGTAGGAACATGAGGGAAGGTATGCCAAAGCTTGCCTGAGTGTCAGGGAATGCTTCTCAGAGATAAGGTATGCAGGGACCTGAAGACAAATGGAAGTAGCCCTTGGTGACCAAGCAGGAAAGAAATTTAAGGGGAAGAAATGGCATGTGTGTGAAAATGAAAGAGTCTGGCATGTTTCTAGCACCACAAGCTTTCAAGGAGCAGAGGTGAAGGCCTAGGAGTTCAGACCATAAAGGTCATTTACGATCATTGTAAAGAATTTTGTTTTTTATTGTAGATAATGGGGATTATTGAGAAAACATTCAATCAGGCAGTAATGGTTTCACATCTGAGTGTTAGAGAGATGCCTCCTGAAGGAGTGTGTGCCATGGATGGAAGGGGAGGAAGACTAGAGCAGGGATGCCACTGAGGGTTAGCATGTGTTTAGGAGAAAGAGGGCAGGGGGCTGAAACTAGTGGCCAGCAATAGGCAGGTATATTAGTCCATCCTCACATTGCTATAAAGAGCTACCTGAGACTGGGTAATTTATAAAGAAATTTATAAAGAAAATAGGTTTAATTGACTCACAGTTCTACAGGTTGTACAGGAGGCATGGCTAGGGAGGCCTTAGGAAACTTAATCATGGTGGAAGGGCAAAGGGGAAGCAGGCATGTCTTCACATGGTGGCAGGAGAGAGAGAGTGAAGGGGGAAGTGCTACACACTTTCTAACAACCCGGTCTTGTGAGAACTCACTCACTATCACGAGAACAGCAAGGGGGAAGCCACCACCATCATGTAATCACCTCCCATCAAGTCCCTCCCCCAACATTGAGAATTGCAATTCAGCATAAGATTTGGGTGGGGACACAGAGGCAAACCCTGTCAGCAGGGAAATTTAAAAAATTGATTCAAGAGATTTTTGGGAGTTTGAGGTGATATAAACTCTTGCAAATTGTAAAGGGAGAAGAAAAATCAAGAATGACACCCAGAATACTGACTTGAGTAACCAAGTGCATGGTGGCACTTCTCAAGACAGAGTAGGGGACACAGGAAGTCTAGGTTTTGGGAATTTGATATGTATTTAATATGCTTATGCAAAATCCAGGTGGAGTCTATCATGCAGTTGTCAGTCCCTTGGGAGACTAGAACTACAGACTGAATCAACTAAGATGCTTCAGTTTGGAGGCGGGGAAATGTAATTACTTACACTCCATTACATTCTGGAAAATGCAACTTAAACAATCAAAATGAGCAAATGCAGAAGTCCAGGGAAAATCAAAATATGGTTATAAGATATAAAATCAAACCAAAGTCTGCCTATGCTTATAATAGACTTCAAATTTTGCACTAAAATTCCTTATAGCCAATGCAAAAAATGAGGCAGTTGCTTGAATCACTGTATCTGTAGGACAAACACCAGTTATTTAGGGGAAGCCAGTTGGTCTTGGTACTGAGACTTTCCAACGTGATGTGGCGAGAAAATTCTCCAACAATATCCTCATAGAAAATAAAACGTTTCATTGGACTTTATCTTTGGCTCTCAAAAGGGTCAAACTAAAGCAAAGTTGTACCAGATCAGTTTTATGTGGATTCAGTCATTCTGAATTCATTCATCCTCATAAAGTGCCTAGGTCAATAACCCTTCCAGGGTGTTGTGACAGAGGGAGAACAGAACCAGGTGGAATCCATATGACCTTCTGGTTCCCAGCATGGAATATCAAGAGAACAATATAGTCTTACAGACCCTTGTCTTAAAGAGGACGGTTTTATTCTCTCGTCTTATGGGTTTTGCTTAACTATATTTCTTTATACATTTAAATTGTTTATCTGAAGAAGATCAACATTACAGGGCAGATATTTTCAAAGTCACTAGTTTTAGGCCAGAAAAACTTTTCTTGTTTAAAATGTTACAAATGGATCAGTAGAATAACTATCGTTATGAGCCATTATCTGGAACATGGGAATGGACCAGTACTGAATCATTATTATCCAGCACTTTTTCCTGTTTCTGTAAAAAGGTTAGCTGGGTAAACTTAGAGTCTGAAATAGAAGAGGAGCAGATTATCTAAATTAGAACATACGTTCATCACTTTTCTCCTCAAAAAAGAGCATCTCTCAACAATATGATTCATCATCTCTACTATCCAGGTTTTGTTCTTTCCATCTAAACAGAATCAGATCCCTCATGTACACTATGAGAATATCCTTAGTGCTTGTTGCAGTAATCTCCATTTATTTATAATTATCCTTCAACCTTTTATGATCGGAAGATGTTGGGAATTGAGTTGAAGACATACAGAGAAATATGTGGAAAAATGGGGCATATGGATATAACAAAGAGATTTACTCCACTTACTTCTAGCTTAGATTTCTGATATCTTTCCTCATAAACTGTTTATTCTCATTTTAAAAATTATAAACTTACATCTGGAATGAAAGACTTTTTGTAAACTACAATATATGAAAAGAAAATGATCAAAGTGTAAATACACAGCATCAAAAATTGTTATGTGCAAATAGGTAGCTATCATACAGACCAAGAAATATGATTTTGGCAGAATTCCAAAAATATCTCCCGCCACACCCACACATGTCTCTTCCCATCATCAGTTCCTCCATTCCACAGTAATCGTGACTCACTTCTATGATCATCACTATGCATGCCTAAATACTGGCTTTTTGAACTTTCTGTAAATGGAATCATTGAATATATATCTTTTGTGTCTGATTTCTTTTATTCAGTCTTATATTTTTAGAATTTATCCATGGTGTGGTGTGCTATGATGCATTCATTTTCCATTCATTTTCATTGCTGTGTTAAATTTCACTGTTTGAATAAATCCCAATTACTTATTCATTTTATTATTTATGGACATTTGAGTAGTTTCCAGTTTGGATCTCTCCTGCCCCTCACTTCTTCAGTCAGTCTTGTTGCTCTTTGGTAATGCAATTTCCACAATAAAAAAGAGCTGGAAAGAGGACATGAGGAGTTTTAGTTACTGTCAGCCATTACAAACGTTTTCTGGAAAACTATCTTCTATGAAGTCATTTGACCATGCTTACCTTTTAAAAAATATATAATTTTAACTTTTAAATTCAAAGGGTACATGTACAGGTTTGTTACATGAGTATATTGTGTAATGGTTTAGAGTACGATTGATCCTGCCACCCAAATAGTGAGTATAGTATTCAATAGTTAGCTTTTCAACCCTTGTCCCCCTCCTACTCTCCATCCGTCTCCCCTCTAGGACTCCTCAGTGTCTGTTGTTCCCATCTTTATGTCCATGTGTACCCAATGTTTAGCTCCCACTTATAAGTCAGAACATGCAGTATTTGGTTTTCTGTTCCTGTGTTAATTTGCTTAGGATAAAGGCCTCCAGCGGCATTCATGTCGCTGCAAAAGACAT
>NW_012111031.1:9506133-9512627 GCF_000951035.1 Colobus angolensis palliatus
TTTTATTAGGGATAGGGTTTTGCTATGTTGGCCGGGCTGATCTTGAACTCTTGGGCTCAAGTGATCCACCAGCCTTGGCCTCCTAAAGTGCTGGGATTACAGGTGTGAGCCACTGTGCCCAGCCAGATGCTTAGTTCTGATTTAGAAACAAAACAATACAAAACAAATCACCTTCACACCTATACAACCACAATGACCTATGTTAGGGTAGAAGAAGGATTTGTAGGTTGGGTCCCCTGCAGCTTGTTAGGACTTCATTTTTCTCTCCCACCAGATCGAGTCCTGCAAACATAGAAGGTCTCAAGAGAACTACCTCATTAGTACTCACACAGGAGCAGATCCTATCATCTACAGCCATAGCTTCCCAGCATTGGTGGAAAAGGTCAGCTTGCAATCAGTCACAGCCCATGGTCAGGTAGTCTGGGCCACAATATTATAAGGTAAACAGCAATGACAACCTAAGCAGAGGCATTTCATTCCACACAAAATCTGCAATGCCTTCCAAAGGACCTGCCTGCTCATCAGCACTCAATAAATGTCTGGTGAATAAGCTAGAATTAAAAGATATAAAACTGGCTTGACTGATTTCATGAAACTGAATCCTTTTGCTGTGATTGAGAATCATTAGAATGTCATTCTGAGCAAAGCTCTGATCTCCATCTTTCCTCCTCTTTGAAAATCAGTTATTCTTTGGGACCTGCTGTGGGCGTGCTCATAAACAGTGCTGTACATGGTGCTTCTTGGCAAAGCGTTTGTTTGCAGTTGTGTAGACATAGCCATCAATGTGTGGCATTGTCATCTGGCATTCAAAAGCAAAAGCAGTGAATTAAAAGCCCGATTTATTTATATATCTCCTCTCTTCAATTCAGTTGAATATCTTGTTCAGAAGAGTTATATTAATATGATTTATCACAATAAACAGCATGGTTCCTGCTTTAATTGATTTATCTTTTTCTTCATATAAAAATTCCCTATATCTCTGTTCTGCTCCAACTTTAAATGTCTTTTTCACCCCATAGATCTTTGTTGGCACTGATAATTTCTACCGAGATCAGATTTTTTTTTTAATACAGTCTGTATCTTAAATCATTCATTTTCTCATTTTCTAAGTGCTGACTATAGTCATCCTTACATTTACTGAAATTAGCATGAGTTTTAAACAATTAATCACAAAAGAAGTGGAGTGGGTTTTTGCTTTTTAAAAAAGGCTTTGCTGTTCTTTATGGATGAAACAGTTGATATTTTGTTAAGAGATTTTTATCTGAGTTTAATTCCCTAGCTTTAATGTATTCTTAACTGTTCTAAATGAAATGGTTTGTCTTAAATGAAAGTGTATCTATGGTAGCATAGCTATATCTAGTCTTTAAAATGGATCATTTCATTTCATACATGCTATAGAATCTTGAATTTCACCTTTACTCAGCTCAATTCCTTTACTAAAAATGACTCTGTTGCTCCAAATTCCTACATCAATAGATTGGCTATATCAAATCCAAGCAGTAATTGTTCATAAGCACATATTTTATAACATGTGCTAATAGAGTAATAAAATATATTGCAATAACAATATGCTCTGCCTGATAGAATTTCATCATGAGACTCCATTAACACATTCAGCTGGTATCAGCTTGTGAAAATGCCTTCCATTGTGGTGGAAAGGAAATACTCTGTATGAGTGAATGGAGAAAATGGGCTTGAGAGAGGAATTTCTAGAAAGCCTAGGTAGAATGAAAGAATCAGAACCATGAATGAATGCTGAGCAAACATCTTGGACATGCATTGTGCTGTGCCTGCACTTTCCTACCCCTTAATCCTCACCCTTCACAGTCCAGAGGCTGCCTTCAAACCTGAATAGAGCTGCTCTCCTAAGCTCACTAACCAGACTCCTACCCACAATGGCCTTAACTTACTCTATCCTATTTTCCGCATGCAAGCATTAACCCTTCCTTCTTTGATTTTCCTCTTCCCTTGACCTCTGTGAGGCTAGCTCTCCTCCTACTTTTCTAAACGTTCACTCTGGCTCCTCTTGGGCTCCATGCTGCAACCCTGCCTGTACCCAGGTCCTGTCCCTGGTTCTGTTCTCTCCCCTGTCTGCTCTCCTTCCCTGGTTTGTTTCCCTCCATTCACCGCAACACCACTCCCAGGGCTGCCCTCTCTCCTGTGTTGTGGCACCCATGTCAGTGCCTGTGAAATGCGGGAACCTTCAACTCAACTTGCCCCAAACCAGATGATGTTTCACTGTCCCCCACATCAGCCTTTCTTCTGAGGGCCGTTTTCCCTGTGCTTTTTACTCTGGTCTCCTGTGATCCCCTTGGTCTGTTTTAGTAGGAGTTTGGCCTCAGAACATGTCAGGGTGTTTCACCCACTCGAGTTGGGTTGTTCTAGCACCAGGCCTTTTTGCTTGTTTTCCCTGTATTTCATTTCCAAGTTCAGTCCTCCTCATCTCAGCGCCTGGAATGTTGGGGTACACCCCTGAAATGTTTCTCTGATTTCTTTCTTTTTTTAAAATCTGACTTATCCTGCCCAGTATTAGAAATCAGTCCTCATAACATGTTCTCAGGCCAACCTCCTACTAAAAACAACTCCAGTGACTCCCTATTTTCTGCCAACTAAAGTTAGTGCAGTTTCTCCATGACCAAGCCATAATGTCTTCCTAGACTTGTTTCCCACTACTTGCGTATGTATGTTCTCTGTACTTCAGCAAAACTTAATCGCTTGTAAACATCACAGTTAGTGAACATTATTCCTGCTGTCTCTCAGGTTTTGCAAATATTTAAACATGTAAATGACCAAACAACAGAAGAAGAACCACATAATATATACCATTTCGCCATGAGATACTTAATCATAAACTTACAATTTTGAAAAAAAATTAACTTTTGTATTTGTTACTTTTTTTAATTACGTAGATTCTTTCAAGAATTATGCTAAATTCCAAAATGACTTTCTTGTTCTGCGTATTCTCTTCTTTTTGTGGAAAAGAACCTGATGGCTTGAACCTTGAAGCCTGACTCTTCCATGAATTAAAAGCTGTTTAATTTGCATGGATTATACACATATTCTTTTGATCTTAATTCCTTGACTGCATTTTCAGCTCTCTAGTCCTTCAGTTAGAAAATGAAGCCACATTCAACACCTGCTCGATGCCTTTTACACACCATCTGACCCCTCAGCATGCCTCCCAGCCCTCAACCAGCCCCAGCCCCTCCTTCCCTCCCTGACCTTACATTTTGTGTTTCAAAGACACCTCCTGAAACACGGAGCTTTGCCTTCTGATCTTTACTTTCTTACATAAATGCACAATGCAACACATATTGGCTTACTGAATTCAAATAAGTTATATATTTACAAGAATGTGATTTTTTTCTTAAAGAAAGCTAGACTTCTGAAATAGCACTGACTTTCAATGACACCTCGTCAAGTCATTTTGATTGTCCTTCTAGAAAATCAAATATCCAAATATCCTTCATTACATTATTATTATTATTATTAATTATTATTGTGAGATGCAGTCTCACTCTGTTGCCTGGGCTGGAATGCAGTGGCATAATCATGACCTCAGCTCAGTACAACTTCCACCTCCCGGGTTCAAGCAATTCTTGTGCCTCAGCCTCCCAAGTAGCTGGGACTACAGGTGTGAGTCACCATGCCCAGCTAATTTTTGCATATTTAGTAGAGATGGGGTTTCACCATGTTGGCCAGACTGGTCTCAAACTCCTGACCTTTTCCCACCTCGACTTTACAAAGTGTTGGGATTACAAGCTTGAGCCACCACACCCAGCCCATTACATTATTATTTTTTTTTTTTGAGACGGAGTCTCTTCTGTCGCCCAGGCTGGACTGCAGTGGCCGGATCTCAGCTCACTGCAAGCTCCACCTCCCGGGTTTCTTACGCCATTCTCCTGCCTCAGCCTCCTGAATAGCTGGGACTACAGGCGGCCGCCACCTCGCCCGGCTAGTTTTTTGTATTTTTTAGTAGAGACGGGGTTTCACCATGTTAGCCAGGATGGTCTCGATCTCCTGACCTTGTGATCCACCCGTCTCGGCCTCCCAAAGTGCTGGGATTACAGGCTTGAGCCACCGCGCCCGGCCACATTATTCTTAAAGTGGGAAATTTCTTTCTCTAGGACTCTTCATTTACAACCAGGTACTTGGTTGCCCTCAGGTCTCCCATGATCTATGAGCCAGGAGGATGCTAAGGAACTCACACCACATAACAACTGAGTTTTTGATTCCGTTGCAACTGGGTAATTGCCTCTGACCCTGCACCTAATCTGTGGTTTTCAATAGCGACAGGCATTGCTTCTACTTCTGACTTGGCTGAATCCATTGTGTAACTGGCGTGGTGTGATCGCTCTAATACGGAGAAAAATGAGCGACAATTCTCTAGAGGCAGACACAGGATTGATTTTCAATACAGGAATTGATTACATTTCAGGCAACTGACTGTAATTTAGTGGGGAAAAGCAGAGTCAATGAGGCTGATATAATGGTTTCCTCTGTAAGCACTGATGCAATTAGCAACTCTTTTTAATTGAAAAGGTACAGCAACTCTTGAACACATTCCTATGGCCTTCATCACAAAACACAGACTGCTAGGAAAAGCCAAGGATTCATTTGGTAACACTGTAATGCATATTTAGTAATCCCAAGGAAAAAGAAACCATTTGAGTAGGTTCAGGTATGCTTTAAAATATATCATCAGTTCAACCAGCTTTTAAGTGAGAATAATAAGTAGTTTATCTCACGAGATATTGAAGGTTATCAAGGAGATATTTCCCCTACCCAAAAAAGACTCTCTAATCACACAGCTCTTGCCCCTAAATTTTTGCCAGATTTTCCGAATAGAAATTCAGTTTTTTAGGGTTAAGGCATATGACTAACGAAGTCACTCCATAATGCAAACGGCCATTATGTTTTAACAAACTTAAGTCACCAGTGATGCTATCTCTCAGATTCTGATCCTGATTCACTGGGTCTAGAATGGGACCCAGGAGTGGAATTTGCATTTTCATTAAGTATCCTCAGTGAGTTGGGTATGTAGAAGGTATTCTAATAAATACTGCTCTAAATATATAGATTATGTAGGAATTAGGTATTAATTATTAAATATTTAGACTTATTTCATATCGTTTTTCCCCAAGAGCATACTGGAAAATTGGAACAAAAAACAACTAAGATTCAGGAGAGGGTCATGGAGGAAAGAAAATGCACACCATGGAACAGTTGCCTGAGAAGACAGGCTCAGGCTAGTGTCTCTGCAGGGAGCACAAATTGGGTAGGCAGAAAACAGAATAGGTGTGTTAGGTGCATGTGGCAGGCAGCAGGGTCAGGACCAGGGTGAGGTGAATGAGGTATCTGGTGGGATTCATTCTCAGGGCTGTGCTAGAATAAGTGTTACCTTTAATTTTGTACCCCTGGCATGTCACTCACTTCACCCTAGTCCTGGCTTTGGTAGACACTTCTGAAATGGCTCCCAGTAAGCCCACCTTCTGTATTCATACCTTTGACTACCTTCCTTTGTGTGGGACTGGACCTAGTGACTTGTTTCTATTGAAAAGAACTTAGTGAAACTGATAGGTTAAGTTATAAAAGATCGTGACTTCCACATTACACAGACTCTCTGGTTTTCTAACTCTGATGAAACAAGTTGCCATTGATGAGATGCCCTGTTCAGTGGCCTATGTGGCAGGGCCTATGAGAGCAGCCTCCAGCCAACAGCCAGTAAGGAACTGAGGCCCTGAGTCCACCAGGCCCCAGAGAACTGAATTCTGCCAACAATTACCAGAGTGAGCTTAGAAGTGGAGCCTTTCCTGTTTGAATCTTCAAATGAGACCACAGCCTCAGTGGACACTTTGATTTCAGCCTTGTGTAGGACCATGAGCCAGCAGCCTCAGCTAAGCCATGCCTAGATGCCTGACTACAGAAACTGCGAGGTAGTAAATATTGTTGTTTTAAGACATGAAACTTTGGAGTAATTTATTATGCAGCAATCAATAACTAATACAGTGCATAAAGCTTTTGGTAGTGGTGATAGGGTGTCGATTTCTGAACCTGAAGAACAATACAAACTAAGAAAGGTAAGAAGTTAATGAGTACACACTGAATTCATGCCACAGTTTTTTCCAGGGATGGTCCTTCCTGCAGGGGTTACTTCTTTTTCCTTTTCCTCACTTCCTCTAATCCCTGTCTTTCTTCCCTAAAAATAAACTGAAGAGTTATCTTATCAGGGTTCACTGCTAAACTTAGAAATTTCTTCTGTTAAATCTCCAAGATTATCAGTATCATCACCCCCATATCTATCATGATCCTCTTTCCTGAAATTTATCACAGTTACCAGTAAGAGGGTAACTGTAACTAGTAGCTGCAATGCTTGTATTTTCCACATACACAAATTCTCCTCTACCCAGCAGCCACAGTCACTAGAACACAAAAATTAAAATGTTGGACATTGTAAGAATGTGGTGCAATTAGGGCTTTTTTTTTTTTTTTTT
>NW_012111031.1:9515218-9515946 GCF_000951035.1 Colobus angolensis palliatus
CGTGGGACCCTCCCGGCCAGGTGTGGGTATAGTCTCCTGTTGTGCCTGTTTTCTTAAAGTGCAGTATTGGGGTGGGAGTTACCCCTTTTTCCAGGTGTTGTGTGTCTCAGTTCCCCTGGCTAAGAAAAGGGATTCCCTTCCCCTTGTGCTTCCCAGGTGAGGCGATGCCTCGCCCTGCTTCAGCTCTCGCTGGTTGGGCTGCAGCAGCTGAGCAATACCGATTGTCCGGCACTCCCTAGTGAGATGACCCCAGTACCTCAGTTGAAAATGCAGAAATCACCAGTCTTCTGTGTTGCTCACGTTGGGAGTTGGAGACTGGAGCTGTTCCTATTCTCTTATGTATATTTTCAAAATGTATACACGATAGTTTGCAAGAAATGGTCACCCAGTGACAGAGGACCTGGCTCCTTCTGGTCTCTTGTCCCCTTTCGCTGTTTTGAGGACTTCTCTGGGAGGTTCTAATTCAAAGGAGACTTTTACTTTGAAAGGTTTAAAAGTCCTTTTACTCTACAGATGTTATGTGGAAAGGCTTGCTTACTCTCGGCTCTATTGCTCTTAAACCTCTTGGTCTTGCTGGCAAAATTATGCATCAGAGATTATTTTTAGGTCTGGGGTTTATATTAGAAATTATTCACTGTCGGCCGGGCGCAGTGGCTCAAGCCTGTAATCCCAGCACTTTGGGAGGCCGAGACGGGCGGATCACGAGATCAGGAGATCGAGACCATCCT
>NW_012111031.1:9516036-9522554 GCF_000951035.1 Colobus angolensis palliatus
CTAAAAAAATAGAAAAAACTAGCTGGGCGAGGTGGCGGGCGCCTGTAGTCCCAGCTACTCGGGAGGCTGAGGCAGGAGAATGGCGTGAACCCGGGAAGCGGGGCTTGCAGTGAACTGAGATCCGGCCACTGCACTCCTGCCTGGGCGACAGAGCAAGACTCCGTCTCAAAAAAAAGAAAAAGAAAGTATTCACTGTCATTCAACAAATATGCACTAAGCACCCACTAGATACCAGGGATACATGGGCAAACTTCCTATTTCCAAAAATGCTGCCAAGTCTCAGTTCCTGAGCGTTTGGCCCTTTTTACTTTGGGCCCTAGGTAGAACCACAGATACAGGTAGTACTGATGGACATCTTCTTGTCATGGCTGAAGTTTTCCGGGAAATGGTTCTTTGAGGAGCTACCTTGGCTGAAGGAGGCTCTCTTGGTTGAATCTCTAAGCACAAGAGCATAAGACAAGGCTTCTCGTTGAGTAATATAGCCTAAGGGAAAGAAATGAGAGAAACTTCAAAATTAACAATTTTACAAAGCAAATGAGAAAACAAAACTGCAAATATTTACTTATGTGTACACAACTTTTTCTACTCTTGTGGTGAGCATGCCCAGATTATATGATCTTTGAAGACTGGAAGTGTATTTTTCTTCTTTTGCATTTCTCATTCAATAAGTTAATAAACACTTAGTCATTGATTAACATGTCAAATTATCTGGAAAGGGACTTGAGCCATGATATCTTCGATATCAAAACTTTCTTCAAACCAGAAAGATACATTTAATCTCTCTCAGAGTTTCTCAACATGTAGTCTGCAGACCACCAGCTGGTGAATCACTGGGCTGAGGCCACATGCTTTTTCAAAATGCTAATTAAAAATGTAGATTTATGATTCTACTCTAAAGACCTTCTGAATCAGAAATTCTGAGGGTTAAGCTTGGAAATCTGCATTTTGATAAGGTACCTGGTGGATTTTATATGCACTAAGCATTGAATACTTCTTCTTCTGGATTCGTTGGCTTCTATGCAATTTTGCTATAAAAACAAAGCAACTAGATGATGCTTCTAGTGACACTTGAGACAATCATGGGGACCAGACTGAATCCCGGCTTCTCTGTTTACTATACAGTAGTTGCATGACCCTGGTCAAGCTATTTAACTTGTCCATGTTTTAGTTTTCTCTTCTGTAAACTGTAGGTCATAAAGACACCTACCACATAGAGGTGTTTGAGTGTTAAATACAATACCTGCAAGGTTCTTAGAAGAGCACCTGACACATAGGAAGCCCTCAATAAAAGGTACCTATTGTTATTGTTTTTATTAAATCAATTGCAAAAACCATGCCTTCCATTTGTGTAAATACAAAAACAACAGCATAAAGTAGATGTGCTAAAGCCAAGTGAGTAGATTTTTGTTTAAAAAGCACTCTAGTGGAGTTAGGAGAACAGTATGATGAAGGGCAGCCAGCAACTGAAAGCATTTCCTGCCAAGAAAAGGGACTTTACAACAATTATGCCTTTCGGTAAGTTGATGCTTACAATTTGTGAAAGTCTTTCACAACCATTATTTCATTTGTGCTTCATAAAATCTAAAGAGGTTGAAAGAAGAAGAGAGACAGCAGAGGATGGGGCTGAAAATATATAAACTTCGAAGGTGACAGCTCTGGCTTGAAGTCCTAACTAACATTTATTACCTGTGTGTGATCTTGATCAAGTTACATAACCTGCCTGAGCTTCCATTTTCTATGCCATAAATTGGAGATAAAATGAGATATCGTATGTAAAGCTCTTGGCACAATGTCTGGAACGTGGTCAATGAGCAATAAATGTAACTATTATTGTCATGAGTAAACCAAGCCTCTGAGTTTGCACACAGCAAGGAGCTGAGCTGTGCTTTGAGCCTCCCCTGGTTTTCTAAGCCGAGACCCATTGATGTACTTAAGTTCCCACAAATCTCAGAGAGTTGACATTTTATCACAATCCATACTTGAATTTCTTTAAACCCTATTAATTTACCCATAAAACCTTGCTTTCCATTGTCAAGAATAAGTACTTTGAAACTTGGTTAACCAACTACTATGTTGATAAAATAGCACGCCAGTAGATGCCATTGTACTTGAATTATTTATCTGGAAATGACTTCTGGCTACAGCACAAGTTGATTCCTTAGGTGCTTAGTTTGGATCACGTAGTTAAACTTACCAAGCAGCTGTTGGTGCCGAAGGCTGTGAATATAGCGGGTCTGCAGGGCCTCTCACTGGGGCCTGGAGTTGTAAATCCTCATAATGCTGTAAAAGCAGCACTGTTGCCCTTGGTTGAGGTCCTGTCGGAACAGAACAGGTGATTTTGATGAGTCTGTGGAGTTCCACAGCTTTCAAATTGTGATGTATTCAAAGCTAACTTTTATGGAAGTAAGAGGCTTCTCTTGCTAAACATATATATATTTTTAATGTGCAACAATTGGAAAATAACAATTGGGGCGTTTTCTCTCTTCGTTTGCTTAAACAACCTTCTGCTAATCTGTATGATGATGAAAATACGTGAGTAAAAAATTCTAGGTAATTGTCTTGAACTGAGGGACATCTAAGGATTTACAGGATCTTATAATTTCATTGATCCTTATAGAGGAAAGTAGGTTGTGATAAGCTACACAGAGCTGAAGTATGCTAGGCCTCTGGACTGGTAGAAAATTTCCCACTGAAAGTTCTCAATAAGCAAGGGAAATAGATGGATGAATAATGTGGTAAGGGTTCATTATATCATTAGTAAAAAGGTGCCATGAAAACAAAGAATGTAAACAAGCTCCCTAAATAGTCAAGGAAGGTTTCCTAAATGAGATGATCATCTTATCTGAGTCTTAGATGAGGAGTTTCCTTAAGGGACTAGAATACTGGTTCTCAAATGGCATGCACAACACCTGGAAACCTGTTAGAACTTCTAACTTTTTTTTTTTTTTTTAGTTCAAAGGGAACATAGAGTCTGATTGTGAAAAGACTGTTAGGAGAAGATGATGGAAACCTTTTAGCTATGTTAAGAGTTTAAGGATTAACTATCCTATGAGGAGCCATCAAAGATCTTTAAGGCAGTGGCTCCCAACAGGGATGATTTTGACCCCCAGGGGACATTTGGCAATGCCTGCAAAATGTTTTGATTGTCCTAATTGGTGGGAGGAGGAGGGGGTGCTCCTTACATTCAGTGAGTAGAGGCCTGGGATTTGCTCAGCATCCTGCAAAGCACAGGACAGCTTCCCACGCCTTTCCAACAAATGATCCAACCCAAAACACCATACTCTCAACTGACCAGATTTGCATTTAAAAAAATGGCCCTGCATTGGAGAATGGGCTCAAGGAAAGAGATCATTGGTAGAGAGACCATTTAGAAGGCTACTTTCTTAAAGGTAGAAAGAAGTAAGAAGGGTCAAGACTTCAATTACTATTACATACCTAAGATATCTTAAGTGTTCATTATATACTGTGCTCAGCGTTTTGTCTTCGCATTTGCATGTATTTTGCATGCATAATCTCTTAATTTTCAATAATCCGAGGAGATGAACAATTTATTCTGTTCACTTTACAGATAGGGAAACAGATAGTGGCATCAACATTCTAGAAAAATCAAGATAAAATAAGGTCACTGTAGGCCAAAAAATTCAAAACAATAATAGAGTTTTCCAAATGAGTTAGTAACTATGCAATAAAAACTAAACTTAAGATAATTATATGTAAAGGTAGAGTAAGGTGACTTTTACCTGTTAGACATTTTGTGTGGGCCTGAAATTTGTGAGTTAGCGTTTTGTTTTGATTTTTTTGGCCTTAATATCGAAAATCTGTCTGGAGTGAAAGTAGCAAAGCCAAGTGCCTCATAATTTGAGACACTATTTCAGCTTTAGTTTCTGAAGTAGATATTTTAAAGGATAATATATTTGAAGAGAATGAATTCCACTCCTGAATAACTAATTTTGCCTTTTAAAATGATTGAGAACAAGATAATATGAAAATTGGAAGCCAATTTCAAGAGCAGAACTCCAAAGTGCAATGGGAGTTCACATAGAAGATAAAAATCTTAAAAGTGATGATTTTATTTTACAAAGCAAAAAATGTCTACTTCTTTTCCTTAGTAAAACCCTAAACTTCCTAAATGAGAAGTAGCAGTTAACATTACTAATATTTTTACCCTGTTGTTGATCCTTCCTTGAGGTTTTAGGAGAGAACTGAAATTTTTACAGCCTATTTATGAGAATGGCTTTAACTAACTTTGACTAAAAGGAGCTCTTCAAAAGGCAGCCACAGTGTGGCCAATTAGTAAGTTTCCTATCTCTGACAGTGGGTCAGCCATGAAGAGGTGACCGTCTACCAGAGCTCCGGAAATGGGGCGGATGTAGGAGGTTACCCAAGTGCTCATTCATTCACTCATGCATGACCTTCAACATTCAGCAAGGGCTTATTTTGGGACAAATATTCTTCCTCATGCTAGGTAAACAAAGACAGCAGAAAAAGTCCTGAGACCTTGAAGGACAGACAGGCCACTCTATCTGAGAAAGAAAAGAAAAGAAAGAAAAGAAAAGAAAAGAGAGAGAGAGAGGGAGGGAGGGAGAGAGAGAGGAAGGAAGGAAGAAGGAAAGGAAAGGAAAGGAAAGGAGGAAGGGAAGGAAGGAAGGGAAGAAAGGAAGGAAGGAAGGAAGGAAGGAAGGAAGGAAGGAAGGAAGGAAGGAAGGCCGGCCATACCTTTAGTAAGGAAGTGTCATAGATGGAGTGAGGAACTCGAATGAAAGTAAGCTGTGGAACATTCCAGAGCTTTTGTTGTCTTTTCCACTCATATCCCATTGTTTATCCTGTACCTCCAAGAAACAACAAAGCATAGCATAAAATTTCTTTTAGCTCAACCATTTTTGGGGACGTACTTAAGTAAATAAGTAAGCAAGTGAATGAATTTTTAAAAATGTAATTTGTTCTAAGGGATAGGAACATTTGCTCACATTTCCAAGTAATTGGACATCACCACACTACTTAATTCCACACCTTTTCTTAGTCTCACCCTTTATTTATGAAAGTAATTATTAATTATTTATGAAGTTAAGGAATATTTCAGAGTCCTTGTCTTTCTGTTAACTGTTTGGAACAGGTGGGTGGTAGAGCATACTATTTTTATAATAGTAATTTTTTGATAATTTTAAATACTATCAATTATCATATCTGATTCTAAAAGTAATATGTATTGTTTTGGAAGATTTGGAAGAATTTGAAAATTGAAGAAGAAAATAAGATTATGCATACAAGTTGAGCATCCCAAATCTAAAAGTCCAACATCTGAAATGCTCCAAATCCAAAACTTTTAGTGCCCACATGATGCTCAAAGGAAATGCTCATTGGAGCATATTGAATTTTGGATTTTTGGATTTGGGAGGCTCAACTAGCAAAGATAATGCAAATTTTCCAGAATCAAAAAAAAAAAATCTGAAATTCAAAACACTTCTGGTCCCAAGCATTTTCGATAAGGCATACTCAACTTGTATCTAACTATCTATAATTATTGTTAGTATTTGGTTGATTTCCTTTTACTTATTTATTTATATATATTTTGTGAGACAGAGTCTCACTCTATCACCCAGGCTGGAGCACAGTGGTGTTATAGCTCACTGCAGTCTTGAACTCCTGGGCTCAAGCCATCCTCCCACCTCAGCCTCCTTGATAGGTACACACCCCACACCCAATTATTTTTTAAATTGTTGGTAGAGATAATGTTCCCCAGACAATGTTCTCCCTATGTTCCCCAGGCTAGTCTCCAACTCCTGGGCTCAAGTTATCCTCCACCTCAGGCTCCCAAAGTGCTGGGATTACAGGTATGAGGCACCAAGCTGAGTTTCACTTTCCTCTTATTTATTTATTTTTTCTGTGTACATTGTGTGTAATTTTAGAAAAGGGAGATCATAATTTATATGTTTTGTGCACTTTCTCAGATCATTAAGTATTCCTTAAAAATATGATTTTTAATGGTAGTATAGTATGCCTTTACATCATTCTCCACTTCTTGCAAATTTAGATGTGCAATTTTATAGCATTGTACTATAAAATAAGCTATTGGAGGGTGGAGCAAGATGGCTGAATAGGAAGAGCTCCAGTCTCCAACTCCTGGCGTGAGCGACACAGAAGACCGGTGATTTCTGCATTTTCAACTGAGGTACTGGGGTCATCTCACTGGAGAGTGCCGGACAATCGGTGCTGGTCAGCTGCTGCAGCCCGACCAGCGAGAGCTGAAGCAGGGCGAGGCATTGCCTCACCTGGGAAGCACAAGGGGAAGGGAATCCCTTTTCCTAGCCAGGTGAACTGAGACACACAACACCTGGAAAATCGGGTAATTCCCACCCCAATACTGCACTTTAAGCAAACGGGCACACCAGGAGACTATACCCACACCTGGCCGGGAGGGTCCCACGCCCACGGAGCCTCCCTCATTGCTAACACAGCAGTGTGCGATATAACCGCAAGGCAGCAGCGAGGCTGGGGGAGGGGTGCCTGCCATTGCTGAG
>NW_012111031.1:9528269-9544438 GCF_000951035.1 Colobus angolensis palliatus
GTAATAGCTACCCACTCCTCAAAAAAGACACCTAGGAAGAAATTTAACTGAAGAGGTGAAAGGCCTCTACAATGAGGCCACTGCCGTTACTTTTAATGGCAAAAACTGCAATTACTTTTGCACCCACCTAATAGTACAGTCATTATGGAAAACAGCATGAGGGGTTCTCAAAAAAACTGAAAATAGAACTACCATACAATCTAGTCATTACAGTACTGGGTAGTTATTCAAAGGATAGAAAATCAATACATCAAAGGGATACTGGCAGCCCCATGTTTACTATAGCAGCACGATTCACAAAAACCAAGATGGGAAATCAGCCTATGTGTCCCTCAATGGAAAAATGGATAACGAAAATGTGGCATATATACACAATGGAATATTATTCAGCCATGAAAAAGAATGACATTCTGTCATTCATGGCAACATGGATGGGCCTAGAGGACACTATGTTAAGCAAAAGGGGTCAGGAGCAGAAAGATAAAATGCTCCGTGTTCTCACTCATATGTGGGAACAAAATAAATTGATCTCATGGAAGTAGAGAGCAGAATTGTGGGTACTAGAGGCTAAGAAGGTGGGGAGAGGTTGGTTAATGAACACAAACTTAGGAAGAACGAATCTGCTCATCTGCAGCACTGCAGGGGAGATATGGTTCACTTTAATTTATTGTCTATTCTCAAAATGCTAAAAGAAGATTTTGAATGTTCACAACACAAAGAAATGATAAATATATGAGGTGACATGCTAATTACCCTGATACGATACTACACATAGTATACACATAATTATCACTCTGTATCCCACAAATATGTGCAAGCATTATGTGTCAACTAAAAACAAAAGGAAAAAACTCTAGGGATAAAAAACAGATCAGTGGTTAGCAGGGGCTGGGGTAGGGGTGGTAGGGTTGACTGTAAAGGGACATGAGGGCCCTTTGTTGGGAAATGAAACAATTCTGTATCTTGATTTTGATGGCAGTTTCATGACTGCATTTGTTGAAATCATAGAACTGTCTCACTAGGTAGGGTAAATTTTTTGCATGTAAATTGTACCTCAACAAATCTCATTTTATTTTAAAAAAACATTTTTAAAGAAATAAACTAGGTAAAACTTGAAAAAAAAATAAACGATTAAACTTGTCATGTTTCTACTTGCATGACAAAGACACAGAATAAAGCAGTCACATTTGCTATGATTAAGTCTCCTTTCCTGGTGATTTAGGGTTTAGAGTCTGAAGGGTGTATAATAATATGAATTTAACAATCCAGCAAGAGTGTAGACATATTGGAATCAGTTGCCAAGTCACAGAGTGCAAACCCAGAGTATTTTCCCTTCTGCTTACTCCTTTGTCTTTGTTAGCAGTGTGAATTACTGAATGATAGAAAGTAAGACCACAGCAAATCAAGCATAGTAACAATCTGCTAAACACAGATTATTATCAATACCTGCACCATGTACTAACTGAAGAAAATAAACTATAATAGAGGCTGTATGGCCTTTAGAACTAGAAAGACTTGAATTTCTTTCCTTCCGTAAGCCTCAGCCCTCTCATCCTTCAGCAGTTACAATGCCTACCTCATTGGGTGTTTGATTCACTGAAATTGTGAATATAGAATGCTCTCACTTTATGCTAGTTTCTTCTCTCTCTGTCCAACCTTCATGCATGTTCAGACACACAAACACATACACACACATAGGTTCACAAACACACACATGCTTAAGGAGTATTGTAATACGTGTGGAGACTCATTTGAGTTCACACATCAAAGGTTCCATTCTTCCAGAAGAGAAATTTATTAGGAAAACATTAGTCAACATCTCTGTGTGTACTATTTCTGCTATATAAACATATAAATTAAACTATAAATATTTTAAATGTGTGCATTCCGGAAACCATAACAACCAAGATATACTCTTTTAATATTCTCTGTGATTGACGCTTACACTCTATCCTGTACTCAAATCATTTGAATAACCCTCCTCCCATTTTCCAGATCTGTAGAACAGAGAATAAATATGCTTCAAGCTGAAAAGATTTCTTGTCTCCTCAAATAGCATAAGGAAATGACTGATGCTCTTTCTTATGGCAACAATTCATGTATGCTTTTCTGGGGCTACTGCTGAACAAATTTACCTATTCAAGTGGCCTATACCTGATACAATTTGATTAAAATACGGAATTCAGAGAGAAAAACATCTACAAAATAATATATCTGAAACAAAACACAGATTTGCCTAAAAATAACTTACCTATACTGTAGTTCCCCCACTTTTAAAAGCTGGCATTCATATTCAGTGTAGTTTTCTTACGCGGACTCTGTTCATATGGTGGTGGTGGTGGAAGCCTGTTGATAAGCTGATATGCAAGCAACATCATGTGATGAAACAGAGAGCTGGGGAAATCTGGCTGCATGCCTTTCTTCACTTCTGGGTAGCATTCAGCTACACAGTTTGATATTTTTTCTTCCAAATTTTGTGCCTAATCAAGTGTCATCTTCTAAATCTACCATTATCTGTGTTCTATGCAGATATGGTGGAGTAACACGCATACAGGCTGAGATTCTAAATATTAAAGGTCAAGAAATCCATCAGGGCAATGGGCCATGACATAAATATTTCCAAAATTTGGAGTCAGTAGTCCCCTTCCCCATTGCTCAGGATGATGAAGGAAGAATTCCTGAATATAGAGGTATGGGCATGATTTTGACTGTGGTAACATATGAAATTATTCCATAGTTTAAGCTAAGTTCCCTTTCATTTTGTGGGGGAGTAAGATATTCTCCATATGTTATCTTAATTAGAGGCTACATATGATGATAATGAACCTGTGGCATAAGACTAGAGTCCACACTGACCTCATCCTTTCTTCTGTGACAGCATTATTCTACTGGCTTCCTTTATTTCTCAAGTGTCCCCCTTCTGAATGCCAGCTTATCTGCAAAGATGAAGAGTTCCTAGAGGAAAGGGAAGAAGAAATATCAAAAGAAAACACATTCAAAATTCTTAGGAGTGGCCGGGCGCGGTGGCTCAAGCCTGTAATCCCAGCACTTTGGGAGGCCGAGACGGGCGGATCACAAGGTCAGGAGATCGAGACCATCCTGGCTAACACAGTGAAACCCCGTCTCTACTAAAAATACAAAAACTAGCCGGGCGAGGTGGCGGGCGCCTGTAGTCCCAGCTACTCGGGAGGCTGAGGCAGGAGAATGGCGTAAACCCAGGAGGCAGAACTTGCAGTGAGCTGAGATCCGGCCACTGCACTCCAGTCCAGGCGACAGAGCGAGACTCCATCTCAAAAAAAAAAAAAAAAAAAAAAATTCTTAGGAGACTAAGGGGAAGAAAAAAGCAGGGAGATGAGAGTGATGAATCATATGCCTTAAAGAAGAAAGGGCTCAACAGATGCAAAAGTCTTGCATTTTTTCCCCAATAATTTGAATGCAGACCTCCTGGGAAATAAGCACAGCACAAACAAGTGTCTGTAAATGCCAGTGAATAACATGAAATCTTTCACTGGATCTGAGAGGTTGATGATTCTTTACCAAGAGATAAAGAACAGTTGTGTGCAGAGTTGACATTGTCAATCGAGTCTTCCTCAAATGTTTTTCCAGGATATGATGAAATTCATTCTGGGTGCACTGCATCTGCTGATGTTGCACACACATGCTGAAATTCCTACCAGCTTGCATTGGACCCTACTCAATCAGGAGAACAGTAACAGATCTGGGTATTTGACAGAGGGCATTTAATGTAAGGAATATGTTATGAAAATATAGAAATGGGTTAGAGGAGTAAAACAAGGAAGGTTAGGTTGTCCAAGCATTGGCAATTGCATTAAACTATGATTGCACGTAGAGCTGGAGGACAAAAGGGAAAATGATTTTACCCACAGCCCATGGACACTGTGTTATAGAGGCTGCTTCCTTTGGAGAACTGCTCCCTGAGCAGCACCTCAGGAACCTGCACTCACCAGGCACCCTTGATTCTATGTTCTTGCCCAAACTGCTAATCCTACTGTTGCTGTGACTACTGTTGCTGTCCATGTGGCTGCTGCTGCTGGCATTGCCATAGGTGCAAGCAGAAAATAATTTTTTAAAATGGCTTCTTCCCTCCAGGCTTCATGTCCTGCCCTCCATTGGATGCCAGCTGGCAAGGGATTTTGGGAAATGTATTTTGCAGTCTTCCTACTACTCTGATAAAGAGAAGGATATAGAAGAATCAACATGAGGCTGACATATGGTGGACACTCTCTAACACAAACACAAATCTAAGAGGTACCTTTGGGACCTATGAAGTCAGGTAGGAGACTGAAGGACTTAGACATACAGTCAGTGTTTACCTAACATCACTGAAAGTTGTCATTTTATAAGAAAGGAGGAAATAAGATAAAACTAGCTATGTAGATGGTATCAAATAATGAGATATAAATTTGTAGACATATTTTAAAATTTAAGAACGAGGAAGTAATGTATATCCTAAGTTTGGGACACAAAATGTTTTCCCAAAGACTAGTTTAATATTTCAAAAAGAATTTAAACTGATTACAAAAAAAGGAATAGAAACACCCATAATCTAATTACTATAGAGAATATGATGTCAACTATTAGTAGAAAAGATGTACTATTTCGCAGTTAAAATATTGGTACAGCAATGAGACTCACTGCTTAAGACATTGGCTATTTAGAAGGTGGGTGATAAAGTGTTTTCATGGAATACCAGGGTAAATGTGATCTCATGGGTGATACCAAGTGAGGAAGAGGAACGGAATCCAAGATGAAGTTAAACTCTAATTCAAAGAAACCCACCTGCTAGAGGGAGAGTGTCACTGTACATCATGGAGGTACACACTTTCCCGAAAAACTATGAACCCAGAAGGAAATGCTCTGCTCATATCCTTTTGCCAGGATCCTCTTAGCTGCAGAGATGCCCATGAGGATGTCTCTGCTAGGCACTGACAAGCTCCCTTGACTACCCAAGCCCTCAAAGGACCTCCATGCTCCTTAGGGAAGAGAAGGCAGTGTCCCTCTCCCAACTCTACTGCTGTTTATCTCCTGGACTCTACTTAGTCTTCTAGAGTCTTGCTTGAATTTCATTTCCCATTGAGCTATGTAGTCCCTTGAACTTAAACTCTTTTGGTGGGGGAGGAGGGGTTAGTTATTCCTTATTATCTTGTTTTTACTTAGACCTCTTCATAGAAAACCCCTACTTTTCTGAGATTCCAAAACAAAAGCTGTCACGTACACCAAACCTATCGGAGCCACTGGTCACAAAAACAGGGTTATTTAGAGTCAGTCTTAGTTTGGATTATAAGAACCACTTTCAGTGAGTGAAAACTACTTGGGACACTTAGAAGCAGTGGTTATCGGCAAAGGAAAAACTGGATGTGGTCAGATATATGCTAAGACTTTGGAAAAACAGATTTCAAACAATTCAGGAAAAAAGTCTAAAGTGGACTTGAGAAGGTAATATCCAGAGATTTAGTTTCAACCCTATAATCTCAAATAAAATCCATAGAAGAAAGAGATAAGATATCAAAAGAAACCACAGTAAGTCCACTGGGAACTCACAGAGAATTCTAGACTCGAGGTCAGGTTATTTTTAAAAATCATAATTTACCAAAAAAAATTTTTCATTAGAGACTAGCAATGGTTCTCTAAAAACAGATCCCAATAAGCACAACTGTTAAGTAGGAGAGTCAGTACTCAAATTCATGATTGCCTGAAATCTATGATTTCTTCCCTTGATCTCTGGAATGAAAAGGGAATTCAAGCAGCCCACACTATGCTATAATAGAACATTATCCCTTTTATTCAGTCATTATCTACAGACGAAATTCATGCCTCACAGTTCTTTCTGTCCTTGGGTATGTTCCATTCCCACCTGGAATACTGCTTGGCTGAATAAGGGGAGGCTTCAGTTTCACAAAGACGTATGGTCATAATTCTGGAGCAGGATATTAGTCTTACTATGCCAAGTCATTGGCCTTCTAATAAAACTCCTGGAAAGTCTTCATGTAAATAGGCATCCAGTGAGCCAGTCCAGTCAGCCCTTGAATATACCCAGTCATATTCAAATTCATAGTGAATATCGAAGTCTTTTTTTAGGTCCCTGGCTATAAAAACATTCTCCAAGTGTGTTCTGATTTTTTAAAAAGTGAATTGGATAATAAATACCATGCAGCACTCCACAGTGGATTATCAATGCAACTTTGTAAACATTTAAAAGATCAATACTGATTCCTGGCAAGATGGCTGAATAGGAACAGCTCTGGTCTGCAGCTCCCAGCCAGACCAATGCAGAAGAGGGGTGATTTCTGCATTTCCAACTGAGGTACCTGGTTCATCTCAATGGGACTGGTTAGACAGTGGGTGCAGCCCACAAAGGGTGAGCAGAAGAAGGGTGGGGCTTCACCTCACCCAGGAAGTGTGAGGAGTCAGGGAACTCCTTCCCCTAGCCAAGGGAAGCCATGAGAAACTGTGCCATGAGGGACTGTGCTATCCAGCTCTGATACTATGCTTTTCCTGTGGTCTTCGCAACCCACAGACCAGGAGATTCCCTCGGGTGCTTACACCACAAGGGTCCTGGGTTTCAAACACAAAACTAGGGGGCATTTGGGCAGACACAAAGCTAGCTGCAGGAGTTTCTTTTCACATCCCAGTGGTGCCTGGAATGATAGCAAGACAGAACTGTTCACTCCCCTGGAAGTGGGGATGAAGCCAGGGAGCCAACTGGTCTTGCTCAGTGGATCCCACCCCCATGGAGGCCAGCAAGCTAAGATCCATGGCTTGAAATTCTTGCTGCCAGCACAGCAGTTTGAAGTTGACCTGGGAAGCTCGAGCTTGGTGGGGGGAGGGGCGTCCACCATTACTGAGGCTTGAGTAGGCAGTTTTCTGCTCACAGTGTAAACAAAGCTGTCTGGAAGTTCCGATTGGGTAGAGCAAACTGCAGCACCACAAAGCCACTGTAACCAGACTGCCTCTCTAGATTCCTCCTCTCTGGGCAGGGTATCTCTGAAGGAAAAGCAGCAGCCCCAGTCAGGGGCTTATAGATAAAACTCCCATCTCCCTGGGACAGAGCACCTGGGAAAAGGGGCAGCTGTGGGCACAGCTTCAGCAGACTGAAACGTTTCTATATGCTGACTCTGAAGAGAGCAGTGGATCTCCCAGCACAGCTCTGCTAAGGGACAGACTGCCTCCTCAAGTGGGTCCCTGACCCCTGTGCCTCCTGATAGGAAGACACCTCCCAGCAAGGGTCAACAGACACCTCATATAGGAGAGCTCCAGCTGGCATCTGGTGGGTGCCCCTCTGGGATGAAGCTTCCAGAGGAAGGAACAGGCAGCAATCTCTGCTGTTCTGCAGCCTTTGCTGGTGATATCCAGGCAAACAGAGTCTGGAGTGAATCCCCAGCAAACTCCAGCAGACCTGCAGAAGAGAACCCTGACTGTTAGAAGGAGAACTAACAAACAGAAAGCAATAGCATCAACATCAACAAAAAGGACAATCACGCAAACATTCCATCTGTAGGTCACTAACAGCAAAGACCAAAGGTAGATAAATCCATGAAGATGAGGAAAAACTAGCGCAAAAAGGCTGAAAATTCCAAAAACCAGAATGCCTCTTCTCCTCCAAAGGATCACAACTCCTCGCCAGCCAGAGAACAAAACTGGATGGAGAGTGAGTGTGACGAATTGACAGAAGTAGGCTTCAGAAGTGGGATAATAACAAACTCCTTCGAGCTAAAGGAGCACATTCTAACCGAATGTATGGAAGCTAAGAACCTTGAAAAAAGGTTAGAGAAATTGCTAACTAGAATAACCAGTTTAGAGAAGAACATAAATGACCTGATGGAGCTGAAAAACACAGCATGAGAACATTGTGAAGCATACACAAGTATCAATAGCTGAATAGATCAAGCAGAAGAAAGGATAACAGAGATTGAAGATCAACTTAATGAAATAAAGCGTGAAGACAAGATTAGAGAAAAAAGAATGAAAAGGAATGAACAAAGCCTCCAAGAAATATGGGACTATGTGAAAAGACTAAACCTACGTTTGATTGGTGTACCTGAAAGTGACGGGGAGAATAGAACCAAACTGGAAAACGCACTTCGGGTATTATCCAGGAGAACTTGCCCAACCTAGCAAGACAAGCCAGCATTCAAATTCAGGAAATACAGAGAGCATCACAAAGATACTCCTTGAGAAGAGCAATCCCAAGACACATAACCATCAGATTCACCAAGGTTGAAATGAAGGAAAAAATATTAAGGGCATCCAGAGAGAAAGGTCTGGTTACCCACAAAGGGAAGCCCATCAGACTAACAGTGGATCTCTCTGCAGAAACCCTACAAGCCAGAAGAGAGTGGTGGCCAATATTCAACATTCTTAAAGAAAAGAATGTTCAACCCAAAATTTCATATCCAGCTAAACTAAGCTTCATAAATGAAGTAGAAATAAAATACTTTACAGACAAGCAAATGCTGAGGGATTTTTGTCATCACCAGGCCTGCCTTACAAGCACTCCTGAAGAAAGCACTAAATATGGAAAGGAAAAACCAGTACCAGTCAGTGCAAAAACAAATCAAAATGTAAAGGTCATTGACACTATGAAGAAACTGCATCAACTAATGGGAAAAATAACCATCTAGCATCATAATGACAGGATCAAATTCACACATAACAATATTAGCCTTAAGTGTAAATGGGCTAAGTGACCCAATTAAAAGGCACAGACCGACAAATTGGATAAAGAGTCAAGACCCATCAGTGCGCTGTTTTCAGGAGACCCATCTCACATGCAAAGACACTTACTGGTCAAAATAAAGGGACGGAGGAAGATTTGCCAAGCAAATTGAAAGCAAAAAAAGGCAGGGGTTGCAATCCTAGTCTCTGATAAAACAGACTTTAAACCAACGAAGATCAAAAAAGACAAAGAAGGGCATTATTACATAATGGTAAAGGGATTAATGGAACAAGAAGAGCTAACTATCTAAATATATATGCACCCAATATAGGAGCACCCAGATTCATAAAGCAAGTTCTTAGAGACCTACAAAGAGACTTAGACTCCCACGCAATAATAGTGGGAGACTTTAACATCCCACTGCCAATATTAGATCGACAAGAGAGAAAAGTAACAAGGATATTCAGGACTTGAACTCAGCTCTGCACCAAGTGGACCTAATGGACATCTACAGAACTCTTCATCCCAAATCAACAGAATCTACATTCTTCTCAGCACCACATTTTACTTATTCTAAAATCAACCATATAACTGGAAGTAAAACACTCCTCAGCAAATGCAAAAGAACGGAAATCATAAGAAACTGTCCCTCAGACCACAGTGCAAACAAATTAGAACTCAGGATTAAGAAACTCACTCAAAACCACACAACTACATGGAAACTGAACAATCTGCTCCTGAATGACTACTGGGTTAAGGCAGAAATAAATAAGTTATTTGAAACCAATGAGAACAAAGACACAATGTACCAGAATCTCTGGGACACAGCTAAAACAGCGGTTAGAGGGACACTTAAAGCATTAAATGCCCACAGAAGAAAGTGGGAAAGATCTAAAATTGACACCCTAACATCACAATTAAAAGAACTATAGAAGCAAGAGCAAACAAATTCAAAAGCTAGTAGAAGACTAAAAATAACTAAGATCAGAGCAGAACTGAAGGAGAGAGAGACATGAAAAACCCTTCAAAACATCAGTGAATCCAGCAGGTGGTTTTTTGAAAAGCAAAAAGAAACTATCATCAGAGTGAACAGGCACTCTAGAGAATGGGAGAAAATTTTTGCAATCTATCCATCTGACAAAGGGCTAATATCCAGAATCTACAAGGAACTTAAACAAATTTACAAGAAATAAACAACCCCATCAAAAAGTGGGCAAAGTATATGAACAGACACTTTTCAAAAGAAGACATGTATGTGGCCAACACACATGTGAAAAGAAGCTCATCACCACTGGTCACTAGAGAAATGTAAATCAAAACCACAATGAGATACCATCTCACACCAGTTAGAATGGCTATCATTAAAAAGTCAGGAAACAATAGATGCTGGAGATGATGTGGAGAAATAGGAATGCTTTTACACTGTTGGTGGGAGTGTAAATTAGTTCAATCATTATGGAAGACAGTGTGGCAATTCCTCAAGGATCTAGAACTAGGAATACCATTTGACCCAGCATTCCTATTACTGGTTACATACCCAAGGATTACAAATCATTCTACTATAAAGAAACATGCACACATATGTTTATTGTAGCACTATCACTATTCACAGTGGCAAAGTCTTGGAACCGACCCTAATGCCCATTAGTGATCAACTCGATAAGGAAAATGTGGCACATATACACCATGGAATACTATGCAGCCATAAAAAAGAATGAGTTTATGTCTTTTGCAGGGACATGGATGAAGCTGGAAACCATCATTCTCAGCAAACTAACACAAGAACAGAAAACCAAATACCATATGTTCTCACTTATAAGTGGGAGTTGAACAATGAGAACATATGGGCACAGGGAGGGGAACATCACACACTGGGGCCTTTCAGGGGGTAGGGGGCAAGGGGAGGGATAGCATTAGGAGAAATACTTAACGCAGATGATGGGTTGATGGGTGCAGCAAACCACCATGGCACATGTGTACCTGTGTAACAAATCTGCACATTCTGCACATATATCCCAGAACTTAAAGTATAATAATAATAATAAAAATAAAGATGAATACTAAAAACTATATTTTCACACAGTGTCATTTTCTTTTGTTGTTATTGTTGTCATTAGTAAGGATAGGGTTCTGGGACTTTTAGATGCAGATCTGGTGTTTCAGCATTTGACAAAGTGCCTTGTGAAATCCTCATACACAGATAAGTGCAATTTGAAACTTGTTACAATTTTATACAAAGGGGTGTTGGCTAAAGGATCAATGACAATTTGGACAGGTTTTTGGTGGCATACCCTGATCTATTCCATCATTTTTTTCAAGGACTTTAATGAAAACACAGTAGTCAAGTCTATCAGATTTTCAGATGACAGAGATCTAAATGGGATGGAAAACACAGTGGGTGACAGAATCAGGATACAAAAAGACCTTGACAGGTTAAAGTGATGGGCTGCATCTAATAGGATGAAATATAATAACAATAAAAACAAGAAAATGCATCAGAGTTTCATTGCTAGTTGGATGAATACAGAAAGGGAATGTGGGGTTTAGGGGCTGTTCAGGCACAAGGGAAGTGAATGCAAGATGAGTTAATGTGGCTGCTAGAGGGATTCACAGGCTTTATCAACAGAAATATAGTTTCTAAAACAAGGGAGAGGCTGGGATGGCCCTGATGTGCCTTGTGCTGCAGTACTGTGCCCACACAAGGGACATAGGGAAACGTGGATGTGTAGATAAAATAAAGGTGCCATGCTATAGGATGTGCTGGCATATGTGTTAGACCTACCAACCCTGGAAAAGACCTATGGCAGAAGGGGCTAGAGACAGACCATAATGTCACAAAAAATATTCAAAGGACTGGCACATTTAAGAGAGAATAGATTTACTCTGTATATTCCTAAAAAATAAAACTTAGGATCAATAAGTAGAAGCTATAGGGATACAAATTTCCAATGGAATGAACAAACATAGGAAGGAATGAGCTTCATATTGCCAGAAGTCTTAAGAAAAATAAGCTCACTTGACGAGGACACTGGGTATTTAAGCATTATACTGGTTCACCAACTCTATAATCCTGTTATTCTGAAAGCCATATATTACTCACTCATCCATCTCACGAGCACCCCCACCATGCCATCCTGCCCCTTCCTGATATTACCCATCCTTCTATCCATAAGTTTCAGCATTCTAAGTTGATAAAAATAAGAAAATTGGTCAATTCTTACATAACTGTTCTAGGCTATACACTCATTTAAGCCTCTCAACAATACTATGAGGTATATACTATTAATATTGCCATTCTTTCCTACGAGCAAATGGAGGTAAATGAAGGTTAAATAACCCATATGTTATGGACTGAATGTTTGTGTGCCCCAAATGTGTAGATTGAAGCCCTAGCCCCCTACATGATGATATTCAGTTGTAGGTCTTTGGGAGGTGATTAGGTTTAGATGAACTTACGAGTGTGGAGCTCCTGTGATAGGATTAGTGTCCATACAAGAAGACGGAGAGAGACCAGAGCTGTTTCTCTCTCTACCATGTGAGGACACAGTGAAGAGGCAGCCATCTGCAAGCCAAGAAGAGAGCCCTCACCAGGAACTGAATCTGCTGGCATTTTGGTCTTAAACTTTCCAACCTTCATAATGGTGGAAAATAAATGTCTCTTAAGCCACCCAGTCTGTGGCATTTTTTTCCAGCAGCCCCAGCTAAGGTGCAGCACATATCCATGCAGTTGGGAAGGAGGAGATTTGGGACCTACACTTGGGCAATCTTGCTCCATGCTGCAGCATCTGTGCCCTTTGTTTGTGGCATGAGTTTAGCTCTAAAATGAGGAGTCACTGGAAAGGTGCTTGTTTCAGTTCTTCTTACCATTTGTGTAGGAATCTCACTTTTTTATTTTTTATTTTTTTGGGGCCCAGATGTATTAAGGAGACAGAACCATGAAAGTCCATGGAAGATGGTCAAACTAAAAAGATTCAAGATGAAACCTCCATTATACATGGAATATTGCGATATGGGGAGATGGTGCACCTAAAAGTAAAGGAAGATTCTTTGAAGCAAATGAAGCTATGGGGAACACGGTTTTGTGGAGGGACATCCTAAACACTTGTGTATCTGGTGAATTAGCAGGCAATGCTGACTGAATAAACCAATGATGTCATAAATAAAAATATAATACGCAACATCTGCTTACAAACCAGAAATAATTCTGGGAATTGTCAAATATGTTAGCTTACATCATAAAAACAGAAAATTCTTAGAGTTAATTAGTTCTAGGTTTCTATATTGACATGTATTGCTGAGAATACATTCAACTGCTGGTGCCTAACAAACTGCAGCTTAAACAAATAAAAACGTATTCTTGTCACTTTATAAGAAATGAAGGAAAATGGTTGGTAGTATTGGTTCACTGATTTGGGGGCTGGTGTCTGTGATTCCCTTGGCCTTCTTCTCATCATGAAAAGCTGGCTACTTCATTCAATATCAGGATGTGGCACTGAGCAGGGAGTTTATCTTCATGTACCTTTCTCCTACCAGAGAGTAAAACTATCTCCCAGAAGCTTCCCAGGCAATTTTACCTAATATCTCACAGGCAGGTGTATCAGTCAGCTGAACAAACAACCACAAAATTATCTCAGGGACATGCAACAATACATGTTTATTTCTTTCTCATATTTCTGCAGGTCGGCTGAGATTTCTCTACTTTAGGCTGTAAGTTTTGGCAGATCAGCCAGGGAAGCTGCCTTACTCCATGTGTCTCTTATTCTTGTGTGACGTGAGCTACCCAGGGCATGCATTCTCATGGTAAAAGTCAGAAGCTCCCTGAAGGGCAAGCCTAGGCTTGGAATTGACACACTAATCCTGCTGCCCATATTCCAAGGTCAAAATCAATGTTGCAGGAAAGTATACTCTTCTCACGGGAGGAGGTCACGGGAAGGGGGTAAATATTTGCTGAAGGATAATCTATTCTGCCACAAAAGGACTGGATTGAGGCCGATTCCTAGGCCGGAGGTGACCTTGACCATCCCAGAAGCTAAAGGATATTTATCCAAAACACACCAAACATTTATCCAAAACTACTGATATAGTTTGGATATTTGTCCCCTCCAAATCTCATGTTGAACTGTGATCCCCAGTGTTGGAGGCAGAGCCTGGTGGGAGGTGTTTGAGTCATTGGGATGGATCCCTTGTCAATGGCTTGGTGCCCTCCCCACAGTAATGAGTGAGTTCTCACTCTATTAATTCACATGAGAGTTGATCATTTAAAAGAGCCTGGCATCTCTCTTGCTCTTTCTTGTCATGTGACATACCTGCCCCTGCTTCGCCTTCCATGGTGATTGTAAGCTTCCTGAGGCTTCACCAGAAGCAGATGCCAGCATTGTGCTTCTTGTGCAGTCTGCAGAACCATGAGCCAAACTAAACCTGTTTTCTTTATAAATTACCCAGTCTTGGGGTATTTCTTTATAACAATGCAAAATGGACTAACACAGCTGCTAACAAGGAAGAAAGAGGTAAATGGCTTTTAGATAGGCAAGGAACAATGGGGTTGTGATCAAGAAGGAATTTTTATAGTTTTATCCACATTTTTAAATACAAAAGCACTAACATGCAGTGTGTTTAAGCAAATAATTTTCTTTTTCTGCTTTGTACTATGGGAGAAGATGAGGAAGAGAACTACCATTTATTATGTGCCTAGTATATGCCAGAAACTGTGCTAGGAACTTAAGATAGGCTATTTTATTTATTCTTCATAACCCTTTGAGATAAATATTATTTTTATAGTTTTTATGGAGGAAAAATAATGGAGACTTTGAGAAGTAACTTGACAATGTATATATATCATACAAAATAGAGCCAGGATTTATCCCAGGTTTGTTGGCACTAAGGCTTTTATTCTTTCTATTATACCATGTTGTCTTTATTGAATTTAATTGTTATTTCTAGAACATTCTATGTAGAGTCTCATAGAATAAACTTAATTCCCCTCACAGCAGATAGTTCCTTCTCTGCATGAAATGAGTAATTTTCTCTAAGTTATTGCCTCTGAAGGTGAAAAATAGTTCCTTCAACAATCCCTTGTATCATGTGTGTAACTTCCGTGATATTGACATTTTTTAGAAAGTCTCTGTGTAGTCAGATGTAGAAGAAGATTCCTTAACCAAAACAATCAAGACTAGTAGCTGGCTGGGTAATCACTGGAAGGCAATTGAAGCAGGAATTATTTTAAAAATAGTGGCTGGCTATGTTGGTGCAAGCCTGTGATCCCAGCATTTTGGGAGGCCCAGGGAGTATGATTGCTTGAGACCAGGAGTTTGAGAACAGCCCGGACAACAATGTCTCTATAAAAAACAGAAATAAAAAATTAGTTGGGTGCAATGCTGTGTGCTTGTAGTCCCAGCTACTAGAGGGGCTGAAGCAGGAGGATCACTTGAGCCTAGAACATCAAGACCAAAGTGAGCTATGATGGCACCACTGCATTCCAGACAGAGGGAGATTCTGTTGTTAAAAACAATAGTAATAACAATAATGTTAATAATGCTTACATGTTTTAAACATATTATTTTAATTTAAAACAGATATTAATACTTTCATTTTGTAATCTTTGAGTTAGGGCCAGGGCCTTTTATTTGAGCACAAGCAGCACTCAGTATTTGGCAGGATGCACTAGAACTGCTGTGTTAATTACAAGGAGCATTTGGAACTGTGCCAAGATGGATCTTTGATTGTCCCAATGGCTGGGGGCTACACTACGATAGTGTTTAGTGGGTATAGACCAAAGAGGCTAAATGTCTCAATTTTGAACAGTTCTGCTAAATGAATCAACTTATCCACACTGTCAATAGGGCTCTCATTGAGAAGTCTTGGATTGTTTGGCTAATGGGATTTCACATTTTTCACATTAACTAATAGAAAACATATTATTGCACACTCTTAATGCATCATCCATGATTTCCAGTTTTGTTTCCTTAAAATGGAAGGAGATATTGTAAGACATTCATGAAACAAATGGGATACAGGATTCTCCTAGCTTTTAATTACTTTTTCCTTCTTTTGCAAATATCTTATCCACATCTTACTGGGAAGCACTTTTTTCGTGACTGATTTATTAATTCTTCCAAGTCTTTTAACTTAGTTTTTGTAGAAACTACTTTTGTAATCAGTAGTTTTTATAGTATTTAAAGTGTTTATATAGTATTTAATTAAAGCATGTATTTACAATAACAAGTGCAATAACATAAACAGGTTTGGGAGCTCACCCACCTTGGTAAGTACACAAAATAACTGGGACCACCATTAACTAATCAGAAGATTTCACACCAAAAAATATTGATTCAGAGAACTTCCACTAAAATATGCTTCCTGGAATTGCCATTAATGATCTAAGGAAAGTCCCTGGCAGACCAAATTGCAGATGTGGTAGATTGAAATCTTCTGTGGTTGAATTCCCCATCAGGCTTGTTGCTTATTTTCTTTTTTTTTCTTTTTTTTTTTTTTT
>NW_012111031.1:9544488-9658536 GCF_000951035.1 Colobus angolensis palliatus
TTTTTTTTTTTTTTTCCAGTTTTGCTGGATCTTCTGCTTTTGTATCCTTGTTTTAGTTTTTAAACCATTTATTGGTTATTCAGTATACAACATGAAACCCAGAGAACAGTAACCTAAGGAAACACAGCTTTATTTTCCTTGCAGATAATGAGAAATGGCTTTTCATCCTGGCGTATCCTTCGCACTTTACTGCATTTGGTTCTAGTGCTCCAGTTGCAAATAGCTTACCTTGGTGAAGCTGACCTGAAAATATTTTAGAATTCTGCTCCTTAACTAATGGCACAAGTGTCAAATCTCCAGCCTTCTACTCCATCTAATGTTGGAGATTAGCCCTTATGGGCATCATCTTCAGCCCTTCCAAAACCTACAGGTAATTATACTATCTCTAGTTTGGCAGTTTGTCCACAGGTGCAAGCTTGGCTCCCTAGTTATTCTGACATCAAGTTAGAGACAGTAAAGCCCAGAGATTAAGATCTCAGATGTTTGAATCAGAAAAATCCAAGTCCATATTATTTTATCTGAATACTTTTTGGCAGATTTCTTAACCTCTCAAATGGTTTTATCTTCCTCATCTGTAAGAAGATTATTTCAACAATTCCCATATATATCAGGCTTGTTCTGAGCATTAACTGTGATAATGTAAGCATAGAGCAAGTGCTCAATCCGTGGTAAACTTGCACAGTGCTTATGTGTCAAGCATGAGTCTAATAACTTTACATATATCATGTTTAAGCCTCACATCAACTCCATAAGCTAAGTACTGGTAGTCCTATTTGATCGATGAAAAATCTGCAGCACAATTGGGTTTAATGACATACTCAAAGTCGTAGAGCTAAGTGATAATCCCAGGGTTTAAGCCCAGGCAGGCCGGTTCGAGAGTATGCCCCGCGGACCGCCACACTAGGCTGCCTCTATATTGGTAGTTCTTACCATTGATGTTATTGTCCCTCCCTACATGATCTCGGTAAAGGGAAAAATGAAAAAAGATTGAAGCTTCCTTTTCTGCATGAGGTCATTCTTCCTCCTTTCTTTTACCACTGACTTATGCTCCCCTTTCACCTTTCCTGTGCAGGAGGTAAATTTATAGCCTCTTCTCTCTGTCTTGTCACTTAAGCCCAGCTCTCCTCCTTATTCCCACCTCGCTAGAAACCTCCTATGCCACTCCATGCCTCTAATCTAGCTTTAGCACCCGACAAGGCATAAACTGACAACAAGTTTCTTGTTTGAGGCAATTAGAGCCAGTCTCCATGTGGTTTCTAAACTCCTAAATCTCACTGTGCTCTTAGAGACTGCCTTAGATTGTCAGCAGCCTTTCAAAACATGTCTCCCATAGCTACACACCACATGAGTGACCAAATTAGACGCTTATGAACCCAGTCACTTCCTATAGACTTGGATATTGTACTTTTTTTCTTTTTCTTTTTTTTTTTTTTTGAGATGGAGTCTGGATATTGTACTTTTTTTCTTTTTCTTTTTTTTTTTTTTTGAGATGGAGTCTTGCTCTGTCAACCAGGTTGGAGTACAGTGGTGGGATCTCAGTTCACTGCAAGCTCCGCCTCCCATGTTCAAGCGATTCTCCTGCCACAGCCTCCCGCGTAGCTAGAATTACAGGCACACACCACGATGTCTGGCTAATTTTTGTATTTTTAGTAGAGATGGGATTTTGCCATGTTGGCCAGGCTGGTCTTGAACTCCTGACCTCAGCTGATCCACCCACCTCGGTCTCCCAAAGTGTTGGGATTACAGGCGTGAGCCACTGTGCCCAGCCTATTGTGCTCCTTTTTATACTGTCTTTGACCATGTTGGCTCTCTTAGAAGCCATATCTGGATAAGCCAAGTTAAATTATATTAAATTTATGATCAACTAAAGCATCACAAGAAAATCTTCCAGGGATGATCATCTCATCCTGTAATAGTAAAATAGATATTTTGTTACTTTTAGCCTTACTAAATTTTATCTTATTTTACACTTGCATCCAACACTGTCAAAGTATTTGGTTGGTTCAAAAGTAATTGCAGTTTTCGCCACTTGCGGGTTTTGCCATTATTTTTAATGGCAAAAATCGCAATTATTTTTGCACCAACCCTAATAATTTTGATTGTGGATTATGTTATCTTTTATATTAGCTACTTCCAAACGGTCTGCATGATCTGAAAATCTTACATGTGCTATGTTGATTTTTAGAAAAAATCCACTTTCATGGCAAACAGATATCTCTTGAAAAACAGTCATCACTCAGAGTCAGCATGAGCTCACCAGGACCAAGTTATGTCATGCTTCCCTCATTTCCTTTTCAGTAGGGTCATTATTCGGTTATAGGAACGCTATGCATAAATTGTACTTAACAAAATCTCTGATTATGTTGTTGGGAATAAGAATGTGAACTATAATCTAGAAGATTGCTAGGAGAAAGCTTATTCAACATCTCTACTAAAAAAATACTGATCAATGACTTCAGATCAAACTAGATGATGTCTGTATAGGAGCATACAGCAGTTCAGCACTGGACCTTGTCTTGTTCAACTTTTGCATCAAAAAGTTGCAGTGTACTGTGCATGAATAATATATAATAGTATAATCTTACTCCTGCTAAAAAATTGGGATACTGTAAAAATCTCTCGCACCCTTGCTTTTGTTCAAGAGTGCCTACAGTGGTTTTGATGTTGATCAAAAGCACCCTTACTACCTGAGATGCCATTCAGCTGGTCTGGAGATGTGAATACATGCAAAGTGTATGCTCTGAATTGCAATTCCTTCTTTGTATTATTTACTCTGCCTAGTGCTTTCAAGTTCCCATTTTGTTTTTCTTCTTGGAGAAGACAGAAGCAAAATAAGAGTTGAGTGATTCTGCTCTGTCATTTGTTAAAGTGTATTCAACATTCCTCAACCCTCTGTGTGTTTATCTGTTTCTTCTTACTTTTCACAGTTTAAAAAAAAAAATCCTTTTCTGTTGTTCTGACATTGTGTTCAAGTTTCAGCTCATTCTGGAATTTTGCATGTCTGACATCATTTTACAGGTCTGAGCCACTTACTCAACCAGTTTATGGAGCACACATTCTAATGGAGGAAGGTAGACAATAAACACCATAAAAAGGTGAGTTATATTGCATATTATAAGGCAAGCATAGTGGAAAAAATACAGGAGCACAGAGATTTGGAGTTTCGAGTTGGGGGTGAGTTGCAGATTTAAACAGGTGGTCAAGGTCCCCTGGGTGGCCCAGCATCCTCAGTGAATGAGGAGACTTGAAGGAGGTGAGCAGTGAGCGATTCCTTTGTGACCGATATTAATTACATGTCTCTTTCTGCTTTTTATGCATAGGCACTTGTGTTCTGAATCAATTGTAGAAAACAAGGGGCTGTCACATGTATTACCCCTTCAATTTTCCACTAACAACCCTCTCTCTCTCCCATCTTCTTCCGGTTGGGGACTAAGATCCACAGACTAAACCTGTGTCCAGTTCTTAATTTCAGCTGTCAAATAATCTCCTCTTAGCACACTGTATGCACTTGGCAAATAGTTATTAAATGAATAGAAAAATGAACAAAGGCCACTAGCTATTATTGACTCTCGCTAGCTAATAATAAAATATACATAATAATTGATATTAAAGCTTCTGGGAATATAATCCCTTGATTGGGATTCTTTGAAGAAATACAATGCAAGACAGAAAGTAGACAAAGACAGTGGGTGAGGGGTTTATGGTTTGGGGCTGAACCTCACCCTCCATGCAGTGCTTTGAGGAACACCTTGAGAGAGGTGGGCATTGAAGTTCACTCCCTGAAGCTGCCCCTGAACTTGGGAACTGTACACTCAGACAAGGATTCTGTGAGAATAGGGGATGGGAAAATCACCCATGAAGTATTTTCCGTGTAGCTTTTAATTTTTCAAGCGAGCTTTGCTGTCAGTCACCACAAAACAAACAGCAAGCAGTTTTTCCCAGGGTCCCACATCTTGGGCGGGCTGAACGCAAAAGGCCCTTGCCAAAAATTCCTGAACTGACTATGCTGTTAGTAGGGAAACAAAACAGCAATTCACAAATCATGGGGTTCTAACATACTATGTAAAAAAACTCTGGAACTACACTTTTTTCCTTGGCTTGAAATAGGCAAATCGTGGAAATCTAATGCATTCTGTATTCTGTGGACACAGATAAAGAGAAAAAATAACTTAGACGATAAGTGACCGTATCATTTTTTGATGTGAAAGGGTCTCTATGATTAATCAGAATGGGAAACAGGCATAAGCCAAGACTTTCTTAGGCAAATTAGAATATGTGGTGATCCTATGTAGAGGAATATACTACAGGCAAAAGTGTACAGAGACGTATAGGTAAAATTTAGTATTTGTTTTCCTACAGCCCATTTTATACACCTTTGACACTGCCATCTCCAATCATAGAATCACCGCATCACAGAGTCATAAAGCTCAAAGTGGGCTTAGAGATTATCTATGCCCATCTACTCAAAAGAAAATCCAGGAACTCAGTGGCGTAGGCAAGCAACCGGAAGCTGGTTAGAAATACAGAACCTCAACTGGGTACAGTGGCTCACGCCTGTAATCCCAGCACTTTGGGAGGCCGAGGCAGGCAGATCACCTAACGTCAGGAGTTCAAGACCAGCCTGACCAATATGGAGAAACCCCGTCTCTACTAATAATACAAAAATTAGCCAGATGTGGTGGTGCATGCCTGTAATCCCAGCTACTTGGGAGGCTGAAACGTGATAATTGCTTAAATCTAGGAGGCAGAGGCTGTGGTGAGCCAGGATTGCACCATTGGACTCCAGCCCGGGCAGCAAGAGTGAAACTCCACCTCAAAAAAATAAAATAAAAATAAAAAAAGGGAAATGCAGAACCTCAGGCCCCAACCCATACCTGTTGAAATAGAGTCTGTTTTGACAAGATTCCAGGCAATCTACATGCCTATCAGTGTTTGAGAAGCACTGATTTAAGCCTTTTAACAAATTAAGAAACTGACATTCCAGGAGATTAAAAATCTTGGTCAAGGTCTACTAGTTATAGCCAAGGCAGAATCTCATCTATTCCATCAGGCTAGTTTTATTTCCAGTAGGCAGTGGTTCTCTCCTGCCTACCCCATCTATAAAAACCTGAGGCTAGCAGAGAATAAACCTGAATTCTAGGCCTGCTTTCACCTCAAATTCAGGAGAGTCATTGCATCCAGTTTCCTTAGAGGTAAAAAGAGGAAATTTGACTATATTGGCTACTAAATATCCTCCCTTCACGTTCTAAAGTTCTATAGCTCTATGAGTTGTGGAGCATCTAGGAAGCCTGCGGCTAGATGAGAGGCACCATGGAAAATGTAGTGGAGGACAAGTGTCTTGATTAATGCCTTGCATGAGGAAGAGGAGGGGCATTCCAGAAGGTGAAATGGCAGACGCAATCATTTGTTCAGAGAAGTATTTGGGCACAATGGAGGGAGGTGGTATGAGTTATTTGCAAATTAGAAGACAAAATAAAAAAGGCATATTTAAGCACATTCTTAGTACATTTAGACAGTGCATACAAAATAGCCTCTACGTTAACAACATTTTTCCTCAGTTGGAGATAACATTTTTATTCACAGCTTCTGAAATTTTTCCTCCCCAACTTTGTGCACCTGTGCCTTATGGGCAGTATGATGGTTGATTTCGTGTGTCAACTTAGCTAGACTAGGATACCCAGTTGTTTGGTCAAACACTAGTCCAGATGTTGTTATAAAGGTATTTTTTAGCCATGCGGAACTGTGAGTCAATTAAACCTCTTTTTTCATAAATTACCCAGTCCCAGGTAGTTCTTCATAGTAGTGTGAAAATGGACTAATACAGACAGCATTTCAAGAATAAAGAAATGCGAATGCACTTTGTGTCTCTATGGATTTGCATTTCATATAAATGGATCATAAAATACGTGACCTTTTGTGTCTGGCTTCTTTTGTTTAGCATAGGTTCATCCATGTGGTGGTCTGTATCAGTGCAGATAATCCTTGATTTATGACAGGGTTATGTCCCAAGGAAACCATCATAAATGGAAAATATTGAGTCAAAAATGCTTTAAAACACCTAGCCTACTGAACATCATAGCTTAGCCCAGCCTGCCTTCAATGTGCTCAGAACACTTACATTGGTCTATAGTTGGGCAAAACCATCTAACGCAAAGCCTATTTTATAATAAAGTGTGGAATATCTCATGTAAGTCAAGCCATTGAGCACTGTACTGAGAGTGAAAAGCAAAGTGGTTGTATGGGTGCTTGAAGTATGGTTCCCATTGAATGCATATCATTTTTGCACCTCCATAGAGTCAAAAAGTCTTATCATCGTGAGTCAGGGACTGTTTGTACTTCTTTTCTTTTTATTGGCAAACAATACTGCATCATATAGACATACCACATTGTATCTATCCATTCATCAGTTGATGGTTATTAGTGTTGTTTCTGCTGTTCGGCTGTTATGAATAATGCTGTCATGAATATTCATATATGAGTTTTTGTGTGAACATATGTTTTTAATTCTCTTACAATTAGAGATTAGCTAAACAATGTAATAAAACACTATGGAACCATCAAAAAGAATAATATAGAGTTGTATATGCTCATATGGTCAGAGTATTAAATGAAAATGTGAGGTACATTAAAATGTGCATTGAACAAACTCCGTGTATAATTGAAAACAAACAAATAAGTGGATAAATATGGAAAAAAGAATGAAGGAACTGGACTCAGGAGGAAAGTGGTTGTTCCATTTGTTCTCCCCAAATGCAAGCTCTAATATGCAGATAGCTGTACAACATTCAAAAGGGGACCTACCAGTGTGCTTGTGTTAAAAGAAAAAGAAAACAACAGCAAAAAAACGTGCAAAACCCACCAATTACATCCCTTAAATGTAATCTTATTTCACCTCTGGTGAGTTTTTCATGAATGTACAATTAAGGTAATTGCCAGTAACTAGGTGAGTTTAGTCAAATTAGGAAGTATTTGCTATTCTAGAACTTATGTAGGCACAATTAAAAAATAAAAAAGGAAAAATCATGAATGTTCTTGAAAACCTTCCAGTGTTTTCAGTCCTACAGTGCCACTCAAAAAATTACCATTAATCTTAGTTTTGTCCCTGTGAAGCCATCTATTTATTCTCTGGGGGAGCTCTCTTCTTTCTATGTCTTCCTTTTGTTTTCTGGAAATCCTTCCCAGACAAACCCCTCTCTAGTCTGCTACACTGGGGTCTTGCCTCTCAGTGTTTATACCTGTGTGGTTGTGTCCCCTGGAATCTGGACTGGCCAACCACTTTAAGCCCCAAAAGTGTTACTGTGCCAGTTCTGTCCCTAAACCTTAAAAAGGCCTGTCAGCTTCTGCTTTTGTGCATCTGGGAGCCCTACACCATTATGTAAAAAGTCTGGCTGTCCTGTTGGAAAAACACGTGGAGAGGCCCCAGAACAAGGGGGAGGCCCTGAGATCCTGGATATGCCAGCGTCTCTCCTAACCCAGTGGCTAAATGTAGTGGCCTCTGACAAGACCAGCAGGGCTGCTACCACGGTGAACCCATCCAGCTACAGAATCCTGAACAACAGCAACAACAACAACAAAAAACAGTTATTGTGTCTTAAGTCACAAAGTTTGGAATGGTTTGCTATGCAGCAATAGATAAACCAAATAACTGACTCCTTTGCCTAAAGGGAGAGAAGTAATAAAGATTGAATTAAAACACCCTTACCCCAAAGGGTTAAGAACTAACTTCTTCATTTTCAACCTAGTACTTTGATAAGCTACTCTGTCAAGTCCCACCTAGAGGGAGTGAGATAGTTAAAAGCCAAGTGACATTGAGTAGTGAACTTAAATGGAATTTGTTTTTTTCAGCCCACACGTTTTAATCAAAGAAGTGTCTTCTTTCCATTAAAGCTCCAAATCTTTCATTTTCCTCTCTGTCTGCTGTTTCCATGTGCATGTTTGCTGAGTACACTCAAACACATGTTTATTCCCTTGAGCATTTCTTTACCTACCTTTCCATATTTACTATTCCTCAGAAATCCCTTCCCCTCAGCGTCTCCTCTCATTTTCCTTTTGCTCTCCTTATCCAGTGAGTCATCACAGTTCCTGGTTCTCTTGAACACTAGTTCTCAAAGTGTGGTCACTGTCCCAGCAGCATCCACATCACCTGGGAATTTATTAGTAATGCAAATTTCGGACTCTACTTCAGACTTACTGAAGCAGAAACTCAGAATGGGGCTTACAATCTGGTTTCACAAGCCCTGCAGGGGATTGCAGATGCACACTGAAGTTTGAACACCACTGCCCTAGAACAGGGGTCAGCAAACCCTTCCTTTAGAGGGCCACATTGTAACTATTTTAGGTTGTGTGAGCCACACGGCCTCTGTTGCAACTCTTCAATTCTGTTGTATGAGGAACAGCCACAGACAGCTGTGTTCTAACAAAACGTTGCTTACGAGCATTAATATTTGAATTTCATATAATTTTCATGTGTTACAAAATATTGTTATTCTTTTGCTTCCCCCAACCATTAAAAAATGTGAAAACTAATCTTAGCTCACCAGCTGCATAAAAGCAGGCAGTGGGTTGGGTGTGAACCACAGGCCTCAGTTTGCAGACCCCTGCCCTAGAACATCTCTGGTTTGCTCTTACTGAGGACACATTTTGCTGAAGAATTCATCTTTAATTCAACAGCCTTTTCTTTCTGAGGCCCTCACATGATCTATACTCTCCAGGCCATTGGTTTTCCTTAAAGCTTTATCTTGAGGAAATGGCTCAGCTGGGATATTGGATCTGACCTAGGGAGGCCTGTATGTGTCCCTTCAGCCAGGGTCTACCTTCCCCAGCAGGAGAACTGACTATGGCTCAGATCAACCTTGATGGGAGGAGATTCCAGCTATTCTACTCCGAAGACCAGTAGTATAGTCCATGCTGAGCCAGACTTTTGGTGCTGACCCCAAATAAACCAAAAGTGTGGAGTTGAGGTGGCCCCTCCAGAGTCATCCCAGGGAGGGATGATATTGGACTAGATTACATCCCCACAGCCACTGCCATCTAGAGTCATTCTCCCAGGATTGGTGCTCCCTGGAGTATGGATGAGGTGTCATTTGTTTAGTGCCATTCCAAATCAGACCTTGTGGGTGGTCCAAGGGAACAAGGATTATGGGTCTTGGCATAGTTGGGAGAGATTGCACAGGGAGTGGTGGGCGGGAACGCAGCAAGCATTAGTCTTATAATTTTAAAAGAAGAAAACAACATGAATCCTGCCACTCTCTGAGATGCTGACATCATTTCTCCCTCTTCCCTTCTCTTCCCAGGGGAACATGCAGACATTAAAGCCATTAAACTGCTATCTCTGCCACTGCTATCTCTGCCACTCTGCCACTGCTCTGAGAATTGCTATGCTTCCAGGCTCTGGAGGTAAATGGCAAGCAGATGGATTTTTGTGTGTGTGTGCTATTAAAAGAAGCAAAACATTTTGGGGCTTCTTGTTTCTGGCAGAGCTGAAGATTTTGTTATTGTTGTCGTCAAATAAGTAAAGGAGAAAGGTGTTAAACTCGCAAACTTCTTTTCCTGCCTCAGAATCAGAGCATATCCTTCTCCTGAAAAAGATCAACAGCACAGTACATCTATCATTATACTTGAGCTTCCCCATATGGAGCTCAGCAATAGCTCTTCAGTGTGGTCCAGGGGTAGAGCTCAGCCTGAGCAAAGGCTGGCTTCCTAACCTGCAACTGCATCACACTGTGCAGGAAAAAAAAAAAAAAAAAAGATAGGTAGAATGATTAGGACAATAGTCATCATCAGCAATTACCAGGAACCAGGCATTTGACACAAAAGATAATGAAATAGAGGCACAGAGAAATCAGGTAACTTGCTCAAGTTCACTCAGTTAAGTGGCCAACACTGATTGCAGTTCTAGATGTACTTGGCTCCGTGTTCCCTCAGCCACTTTATGCTGCCTCCCAGCATCAACTAGTAGGGCCCTTTTACTGATAATAGCCCTTCAGGTACTACATACCATGCGCTGTTCTAAGCACCTTACATAATTAACTAATTTAATTCTCATCATTACATGAGAAATACCATTATTTTCCAAATTTACATAAGAGGCAATTGAAGTACCAAGAGGAAAGAACTCCTCATAGCTAGCAAGTGACTCAGTCAGAATCTGAGCCCAAGCCCGCTTGCTCCAGGGCCCTTTCTCTCAACCACTGCTCTATAGGCTCTGGAATTAGATGACAGGGCTGGAGTCCCAGCTCTGCCACTTACGAACTGTGTCACCTTTGACAAGTTGTATAATGTCATGGAGCCCTCAGCTTTCTTATTTGTGACATGGGCCTAAAATGGTTGATAGTGAGAAGTACACAAATTGTCTCCTAAAAGCTTACTGGCCAGGCAGGTAGCAGATGTGTAGTAAATGGAGGCTACTATTATAGGTCTGGAGTCCAAGCAGGCTAAAGGGTGGGAATGTGGGTGGAGGAGTAGACATGGATTTTCAAGACTTTTAAATCTTTTAAAAAATTTTTATATTTTAGAGACAGGGTTTCATCCTGTCACCCAGGCTGGAGTGCAGTGGTGCAATCATAGCTCACAGCAGCCTTGAACTTCTGGGCTAACGTGATCCTCCAACCTTGGCCTCCTAAAGTTCTGGGATTAGAGGTATGAGCCACTGGGTCTGACCCTAAATCATGTTTAGTAATTTACTTTCCTTACAAAAAAATGCATACATTATATAAAATGCAGAAAATGCAGATAAGGATGAAGACAATAGATAGAGTCTCATAACTCCAGGAGTAGGAGATTAACACTATTAACATTTTCATGCCTATTCTTTTGGTCTTTTTCCTGTGCATATGTACACCAATATTTTTATAAAGTTGAGATTATATTGTACATTCTGTTGTATGACCTTGTCTTTTTACTTATCTATTATGAACATATTTCTACATCGTTAAATATTCTTCTACAATATCATTTAAAAATAAATATATGGTCTTTTTTGTATATACATATCTGTATAGTTACACTGTAATTTAAAAAATCAACTCACTATTATTGGATATTCAGGTTGTTTTCAATTATTCCCTATTAGGTAAGTAAATCTTTGATAATTCTTACAGTAAGTAAGAATTACCTTCCTCTGCCTTGTGCTGTCTTCACTGAGTGTTTCCAGTGGACACAGACATTGGCATTATTTGAGATTTTAGTATCACATTTGAGATCTGTATTTGGGTCCCGTTCTAGCCATATGTTTACTGTGTAACCTGGAATAAATTACCCTTTCTGAATTTTGGTGTTTTCATTAGTAAGTGAGTACCAATAATAATAGTAACTACCTCATGAAATTATTCCGAGAGTTAAATTGAGAGACTTAGCATAGACCCTCAATGTGTGTAAATGCTGGGTCAAAGGATATGTACTATTTTCGAGACAGGATAAAATTGCTCTATTACCTTCCAGAAGGATTGAGCTATTTATATCCTTGACAGCAGTGTAAGACAGTACCCATTTTCTCGGCAACTTGACAACATTATCATTTTTAAAAATTTGCCAACTTGATGGGCAAAAAAAAATACAGCATCATTTTAATTTGCATTTCTGATCATGCAGATTTTTAATAAATATTTACTTATGTGAGTCACACGGTTCTGCTGACCGTGGAAAGAGAAGACTGATAAGTGAACAAAAGTACCCAGAATGAAGGATGGCAGAGTTATAAAATACGCAGCTGATGGGGGAGACAGGGCTTGGAAGAATGACACTTTATGAGGATATAAACTGTCCCTCTAGAGATCTGAACTCAAAATTATAGGCAGCATTATATATTGGCTTGTCTGGGAATTTGAGGCAGCCAAGATTCAAAGCTTGGAAAGGAAGTTTAAGTTGGAGGACAGACAAGGGAAATGAGCCTCTTTTTCACAGGATGGTTGGCCACACGCCTCTGAACACTTTCAAGCCTGGCCCCGCTCCCTATGTGGTGGGGGATCAGTTCCAGCAGCCCCTGTGTCTGAGGTGCTCTGCCCCCCACTCGCACGGTCATGGAAGGAATAGAGCAGCAGGGCAAGACTGCCATCAGCTTGATGATGCAATTCCTCTGGCAGCTGACAACAACAAAGGGCAAAACAACCTCTGCCAATGAAGGAGCATAAAAACCCTGAGTGTTAGTCCTTGGCACTTCTTCACGGCTTTATTCCACATCAGAGGAAAATAAGGAAGCAAGATGTGGAAACAGGGCTAAAATTAGCCTTCCAGATTCTATTTTATAAGACTTCTAGAGTGTCGCCCCCACACACCCACACACAAACAGTAATGAAAGATATTTTCACTTTTGCCAAGCTCGTCTATTGACTGATCCCTTGCCTGAGGTCTTCTGAAATGCACTTGTTACTCTAACCTGGAACCAGGACTTCATTTATTCATTCAGTCATGCTCAACACTCTGAATGCAATGGTATAGAAAATACACTCTTGTCCTGAAGATGCTGTTAGTGACCTGGGGAAACCCTCAGCCACTTGCGAGTTCTTCCAACTCAGTGCTTTAGAAAACTTGAAAATACAACTATATATTAAGTATGTGTGTATATATATGTATATACACACACATATATATTTAAATTATCATTGTTAGCAGGTATCAAGGAGCATTCGGTGACTCCTCTCCTCTTGAAGAACCAAAGCTGATGAAAAGAAGGCCAGGTAAAGTACAGACCCTGGGTAGAAAAGGAACTTTTCTGTTCTGAGAGCCACATACCATCCTGGGACCTTCCTCTGCCTTGTGCTGTCTTCACTGAGTGTTTCCAGTGGACAACTCTCTGATGCCCAGGAGCTGCTCTGCTGGGTGCCACACCACTCCTCAGAACTTCCAAACAGCTCTCGTTGCTCCTACTGGGGAACATGCCCAGATATTCTCACCGCTAGGCTCTTTTTTGGGCTCCCAGGTAGCACTTCCTCAGCACCCACCTCTTGGCAGAAGAAGCCAATACATTCCCTTTAGATCTGGAGCCCATGAGAAAGAGATACTCACACTACAAAAGGAGAATCTTTAGAAGGTAACCCCAGACATGTAATTATTATCACAAGATGTTTGAAAGCTCTGGCAGAGATTTTGACTTGTAATCATCTGGAATAATTGCTTGGTAGACCGGGCAATTGTCCTGCATCTTTTAGGACTAATGATATTGGAAACAACAGGAACACTGCCCTTGCTTTGGCATATGGGATTGTAAATAGCAGCAGGATGGACATGCTGATGGTCCAGCTTCTACAGGGCACGTAGCTGTTAACTGATGGAATCAACAGCCTAACCTTGCAAGGGAGAGCCCCCCACCCCTTACTTATCTCTGCTGACCCAAGGAAACATCTTGGGCCCCCTGTTTCCTCAAGATTTCCCCTGACTGTCCAGCCTCTCAGGTCAGTGATCTTGCCTGTCCTATTTTTCTATCTTGATACCTTTTTGTGCACCTCCAATAACCAATCTGTCCCCATGTGTCTCTGATTTCAAATCCTAACTATCTCTCAAGTCTATTCACTTCTGATTATGTTCAGCACCATCACCCTCTTTGTAGCCACCATCATCACTCCCCACGACTCTTGACATTTTGGTCTCCATATTTTCAGTCTTGTTCCTCTTCCATTTATTCTCCCCAGCAAGTCTGGGAGACCTTAAAATACTTCAATGGCTTCCTATTGCTCTTTAAAAAGTCCCAAATTTCTAACATAGCCTTATGGCCCAGGTCCTTGCACATACGTTCAGCTTTTTTCTGACCCTGTTCACTGGGCTTCCATTAAGTTGGTGCAAAAGCAATTGCAGTTTTTGCCTTGAAAGTAATGACAAAAACCACAATTGCTTTTGCATCAACCTAATAACACTTTAGCCATAGCCATCTTTTAGTTTCTCAGACCACACTTGCTCCCTTCTGTCTCAGGTTACTCATGTTTCCCTCAGTCTAAACCACTTATTCCCCATCCCCCATTTAATTCCCTGAATTGTTCAGATCTCTGCCCACAACTCTCTTCCTTATAGATGTCCATCCTCACTTCCTTGACCAGATCAGATCCCATGCATATTCTTAGCTCTCTATGTAATGTGTCCATCATGGCCCTTTTCACAATTCATAAATTTATATTTACATTATCATTTAATTGACATCTGCAGCCAATTAGACTCTAAAATACACAAGGGAAGAGACCAGAGTTTTCTTCTCACTATTCAATTTCTGGCACATGTTTGTTACATAGCAGATAATCAATAAAGTACTTATTAAAAGAATGAATAAAGAAATGATTTAACAAGACCAGTTAGCTTTGTCAAGAAACCTTAAGATTCTCCCCCCCCCCAGGAATAAAACACCATGTATGTATGATTTTTCCTGATTTTGTCACATTGGATACTTCAGGTAATAAAATCAAAGAGGCCAATTATCTCTGGGGTTCCAGGGACTGGGAAAACAACCTGAGTTTTCACCCTTTAATGTCAATTTCATAGGTTACTCTGGTGATTTAAGGTGTGCATAGAGTAAGGTAACATAGTGAATGGGTTTTATTATTAACTTTCTTTTCCCCAGCACCTCCTACCCTTGACCTTACTCATGAGTCCTTGTCAAAAGTTTACTCAAGGATCCCTTCAGCATCACAGGCTCATGGTCTTCTTCTTGCTGCCTCCAATCATTGGTCATTAGAAAGGTGTTTCTTGAGTGTACACACGTGTAAGAATGAACACATGTATGTGCAAAAACTGTGTATTATACTTTCATTTCCAGCTTAGAATATGATCCTCTTCACCATCCATCTATCCTGATCTTAGATTTCTAGGTCCAGCCAAAATTCTGTACGAGTAATCGTTCCATTTGTTGAGTAATTACAATGTGCTAAACACTGCTGAGTGCATTACATAAGTTATTTCCTTTCATACTTAGGAGTGGTGGGGTGGGTATTATATTTTCTATTTGAAAAAAAAATAGGTAAGAGCATCAAAGCTCAGAGACACTGATTAACTCCTTGAGTGTCATCTGGCTGACTCTGAAAGCCACACACGTACTCGCTATGCCATGCTGCCTGCATTTATTCCACAAAGCATTTCTTGGTCATTTTCATTCTTACTTTCTCTTCCTCTGAATTGTTACAGCTCCTTCTGGCTGTGACACTCGGGATTTCATTATGCTCTGTGCAAATTTAGGAGGTCCAATGTAGATTCCCTCTGTCTCCGCAGCTGTCGTGCTGCAGGAGGGTAAGGGCTACCATATCTGCCCTTCCTCACATGGAGCCCAAGTTGGACTAAAGAACGTGGGGTCTGCATAGGCATATTTTGTAGTTAATTACACCCACACCATGGCATGAAGTAGTGGGAAGCAGGGGGCAGGAGTTCATCAGGGGAGCCATCCACAAGGGAAGGGTGGCGCAGGGAACGTCTTGCAATAAGTAGGCTGCCCAGTGAGTCAGCCACGACTTTGGAAGTGTTGTGGTAGTTTTGTTTACATTTGCACATGTCCCAAGAGGCTAAGTAATCATAGAAGAAGTATTGCTTCCATGGAAAGGGCAAGCACAGACCTCTTTGAAAACAAACTATATACATCTTGTCAATGGAATGGCATTCTGCAAAATAGAAAAGCATATGCTATGTGGTGGTGAGTGTTAGAACAACAAACCATAGCTTAGTGATGCCTTCTGAGCAGCTTGTTTTTGCTTAATTACAAGTTGCTATAGCTCTTTCCCTTACTCAATTGTGAGCCTCTCTCCTAATTATGTCTCACAGATGCCTTGTGAGGAGGTTATTCCGCTTGTATTTACATCATTACCAATCCACCATCAGAGTGTATTGCTAACTGGTTCTCCTTACAAATGCTTGTTGGGTTTGTTTTGTGTTTTTAATTTTATGTTCCACTGCTTGACTACTTTTTCTTTGTTTTTAATCCAAACTTCTACTCCAGCCTCTGCTCGTGAAGTCTCTCTCTCCCGAGTCCTTTGGGTTGCAATAATCAGGTAGGTTACTTTCTCTTCCAGGCATTTAAATGAGACTCACTCCTTTGAGTCCATTTTTAGAAAAGTAGGCCAAAGTCATAAAGAACAGCCTTCCTGAGTGGTGACTTTCTGGCTCATCATTAATCACCTCCTTGTGAACAATTGGGAAAGTGAATCCCATGTGACTCCAGGCAGGTATCAGGCAAAATCCTCTGCTGAGTCCTGCGAGAATATAAGTAATTTTATGGAATGTGAGCAAAATAAGTTTTCCATTTTTCTAACCTGAGGTTTTTTTCCTTTTAAAGTCTCAATAACTTTTGATTTTATCTTCTCAATCAATCATAGGAAATGATTCTGAGGAGTTTATATACTCAGTAGAGTAAGAGTGCTCCAGTGAGTAGGGGGCATAAAGAGGTGCCCTAGTCCAGTGGGAGGTGGTCTCAGTCTTTTCTCAGAAATAAGTCCTACTTGATGAGTTGGATTTATTAAACCAGCAGTCAACGGCACAGAGGAAGGCAATGAGTCGAGTGGACTCTTCAGTTGTAAATTGCCCTTACTTAGTTGTGACCTAGATCCATATGATGAATTTATTATGGGTTCCAGACCATAATAAAGAGATATTCACACTACAAAAGGAGAATCTTTAGAGAGTAACCCCAGAGTTGACATGTAATTATTATTGCAGGATGTTTGAAGGTTCTGGCAGAGATTTTGACTGCAATCGTCTGAAATCATTGCTTGGTAGACTGGGCAATTATCCCGCATCTTTCAGGAATAATGATCATGGAAACAAGGTGGACACTGCCCTTGCTTTGGCATATTGGATTTCAAACAGCAGCAGGATGGACATGCTGAGGGTGCAGCTTCCACAGGGCACACAGTTATTAACTGATGGACTCAACAGCCTAACCTTGCACATTGCCATCAGAACCAGGCCTCTCATACTGAGCCACCAACAGAAGCAGCCTCCAAAGCAGTCAGCACAGTTACTGAGCACAAGAGCCTGCAGGAGTTCTCACTGTGGAGAGACCTCCATTCATAATCTGGCCTTTCCCATCCCAATCTTTTAGGTAGAAAATAGCATCTCCCAGTCCTGTAAGAACAAGCATGGAGCTGCTGAATGCAAGGACGGGACACTGTAGACAAAGTCTGCCTATTTTATTGTACTTGAGAAGTCACCCCAGGAAGAAATCTTGAACTTAGTTACAACCTAGGCCAAAACCTAAAACTATGTGGAAGAAAAGGAGCTATGCCAATTATTTTTTCAGCATCTAAATTTGAAAATACTGCCTTACTTTCCAGCTCTGTACAGCTTACAGCATTCATTCATTCATTCATTTGCCATGAATCAGAGCCTGTGCTAGGCTTCGGAGATAGAGATACTCACAGGCTAAAGAGGTGGGTGGGTGGGAGTCAGCTCATGATTGATTCTGCTTCCTCTTTAGGATTTTCTTTTTTTCTTTCTTTCTTTCTTTCCTGTTTTTTTTTTTTTTTTAAGATGGAGTCTTGCTCTCTTGCCTAGGCTGGAGTGCAGTGGCACTATCTTGGCTCACTGCAACCTCTGACTCCCAGGTTCAAGCGATTCCCCTGTCTCAGCCTCCTGAGTAACGGGACTACAGGAGCACACCACTGCGCCCAGCACATTTTTTTGTATTTTTAGTAGAGACGAGGTTTCATCCTGTTAGCCAGGATGGTCTCGATCTCCTGACCTTGTTATCCACCCGCCTCGGCCTCCCAAAGTGCTGAGATTACAGGCGTGAACCACCACGCCCGGCCCAGGATTTTCTTTAAAATAACATCACTGTAGTTGCAGTTCCAGTTTCGGTTACTTCCATTTCTGGAGGTAACTGACTAGCTGAATGGGGAAATGTTATCATTATCCTAGAGACTCAAGTTGAGTGGAGACACACACTGAACAGACGACATGCCAGCAAAACTTGCCCCAAAAGTTGGTGCTCAACTGAAGGCAGCTGCTCTTGGGAGAGTCTTGACAGAGACCTTTGCAGTGACAGTACCTGGCATCAGTGATTGGGGGGGCATCTGATCGACTTTTGTGTCTGAAGGAAAACCCTGAGGAAACTCGCTACAGTCCTCAGTGGCTGGTTGATGGATAAAGAGGTGGAAAGTAAGTTGGTAAGACTGTGGATAGTCTTTTTTTCTCTCACCCTTTCTTTTCTTTTCTTTCTTCTTTCTTTTTCTTTTCTTTCTTTCTCTCTTTTCTTTTCTTTCTTTCTTTCCCTCTTTTTTCTTTCTCTCTTTTTTCTTTCTTTCCTCTCTCTTTCTTTCTTATTTTTCTTTTTTCTTTTTTTTTTTTTTGATGGAGTTTCCTCACTCTGTTGTCCAGGCTAGAGTATAGTGTTGCGATCCCGGCTCACTGCAACCTCCGCCTCCTGGGTTTAAGCGATTCTCCTGCCTCAGCCTTCTGAGTAGCTGGGACTACAGGCGCCCACCACCATGCCCAGCTCATGCTTGTATTTTTAGTAGAAACGCAATTTCACCGTGTTGGCCAGGCTGGTCTCAAACTCCTGACCTCAAGTGATCTGCCCGCCTCAGCCTCCCAAAGTGCTGGGATTACAAGCGTGAGTCACCGCTCCCAGCCAGACGGTCTTTCTAACCAAACAACAGGGTAGCTGCAGGCTTCAGACCTTCTCTTTCTGCTTAACTGGTTGTAAACAATATATTCATATTGCTGGAACAAGAGGAATAAGAAGGGTGGCTCTTTGCTTTCTGTGTGTGTAACAGAGATGTAGATGGCTGTGCTACATGAGAGAGGCCCAGAGGGCAGGAGAGAAGGAAGTGTCCATGCTCACTATTATAATTTAGTGTCTTAAGATTTGTATTGTGTTAGTTATTTTGCTTGGTGAAAGTGACTTAACATGTTCGAGCCATAAGAAGAGACAACCAGAAATGTGATAAAGCCAAAAAAAAACTATAGCAAATGATATTCTTGTGACAAGTCCTCCCCATAATGCCACACTGTTTTCCCCAAATCCCCTCCCAAGCACATAGCAAAACACAAAACTGTCAACAATTTCAGCTCCAAGTGAGAATGAGAGGTTGGGAAAATATATACAATAGTATGGTTCTCTCAGTTGTATTCTTTTTTAAAAATATTGACTTCGACAGGCCACACTGTTTGTTTCAGTGTGGTTGAGAAAGCTGAAATATCAAAGCCATTTCCTTTTACAAAAACTTTCTGGAGGGCTGCTGAGTGTTACTTACCTTTGGGGGTGGCACTTTGAAGGGAGACTGAGGAACTGTAATTGAAGGAACTATGTGAACACTGGCCTGTCTGAGAAGTTTGCCATGCTTTCCCTACAACCCCTCACCTGCAAGATGCCTTAGGAGCTATAAAATCTTTCCCTCCCTTCTCTCCAACAGTCACAGACAGAGATTGGCACTTTCTACAAGACAGGGTTTCCATCATGTAGTTTGCAGATTGTTTAGGTGGTTCTAAGACATGAAATACTCTAAACCTAACTTCTCCATCATTTTCCAAAAATATTTTTCTATGTGAGGTTTCTATCTCATAGATGGCATTGACATCTCAATGCAAGGAGAGGAGCAGCTCAGGCTCCCTGCTTTGACCAACCTCCCCAACACTTCATCACCATCCCTGCCCCAACCCCTGGAGCAACAGTCCCCAAAGGGCCATAGTGGTGGGGCGCCTGGCCTCAGAGCCTCCCCGTGTCCCTGGGCAGCTGTGGCAGAGCCCTGAGCATCACTCCTTTGGTAATCTTTGGTCTTTCCTTCTCACCTGTATGGGAAAAGAGACTTAGGCTGAGAAATGCATTGAGATTTTTTCTGGCCTGTAGTCTGTTTTCTTTCTATGGTCTGAGTGTGTAGGGTGAGCAGAAGCTATGAAGAGCCATGAGCAGTTCCGGGGGAGCAGCTGCGAGCATCATGGAAGGCTTCTGCCCTGTCGGAGGAGCTGGGATGCTCTTCAGCTTAGACACTACATCAGTGACACTGGCATTTCCCCCATGCCAGGCAAAGTGGGGTGGGACCACAGGGAAGGCCACCCTCTCCCATGCCACACCTAGGAATGTATGTTTGGTCCCTGCCATGTACAAAGGGAGATTAGGACTGGGGGATTTGAATCTTTCAATGTTCAAGAACTCTGGAGATTATTTAATCCGGTGGTTTGCCAATGTCTTTTAGCTGTCCTTTAGCTGCAAATGTCCTTTTGCTCAGGGAAAACTATTTCAGAAGCAAATTTTTTGCAAGCAAAGGCAGATGTGTCTGGTTGAAGCAGGAGTAGGCTTTGGGGATAGAGATACTGACAGGCTAAAGAGGTGGGTGGGAGTAGCCTCATGATTGATTCTGCTTCCTCTTTAGGATTTTCTTTAAAATAACATCACTGCAGTTTCAGTTAAGCCCTGGACACTGTTCACTTAGGCCTGAGCCCAGACCCTCCAGAGCCACACAGTCCAATATGGTAGCCATTCTTGTTTTATATTTTATTTAATTTTAATTAATTTAAATTAAGATAGCTCTATGTGAGTTAAAAATCTTTTAAATTCAGGTTCTTAGACACATTACACACAATTCTAGGACCCAATAGCCATAAGTGATGAGTGGTTGCCCATCAGGCAGCATGGATAGCTTACATTTCCATCATTGCAGAAAGCTCTGTTGGACCAAAGTTCTGTTGAACAGCCCTGGTTTAATCATATGCTTTAGAGTCTAGAATTTTCTTAAGGGGACCCTGATTCTCTTGGACTCTGGAAAACCCAGTTAGAAAAGCACTGGTCGAATCTAACACCTGGGCGAGAAGAGAAGTCCACAGAAGCAGCGTGGTTTGCCAGCCACATGGCAGGTTATTGAAGAACTAGAGCTACACCTCAGCTCTCCCGCTCCACCCTACTGCACTTTTGGCTGACCCCAACCCCTAATCTAACTGTTCTCTGTTGCCTCTCCAGAATTGCCATCCACACTAAGCCTTTTGCCCACATCCCTACTGTTTAGAGAGGGAACCCAGATCTCAGACATCTCTGAGGTTTGAGAAGGGACATTAAATTTTATACATGTGCAATCAGCTTCAGGCACTTAATAGAGACATTTAAACTCACATCAGGCCCAAGCAGATGTAGAGGGAAATACTGTCAATTAGTGAGTGGCTAATTAATCTTTCTTTGCCACATATACTCTGGCAGGGTTTGGAAAGTGCTGTTTTGCTCAGAGCTGCAGGAGCACTTGCTATGGAAACAGTGCATGATTATAATATTGATTTCTCGACTTTGTGCAGAAGCCAGCAGTGGAGGGCAGATCTCGCCAGGAGTCACCCCACAGTTAGAAAGAAAAGGGATGAGAAAATAGAAAAATACTTTAATTAGTGAACCAGAGCATTTTGGGCTTTCTGCTTTGCATAGAATATGCATATTTTATCCTCATAGCATCTCCCAATTTAGGTATTTCAAAGTGATTTCCTAATCACATCTTGTTATTTTTCAATCTATGTATTATCATGTGTTTTTTTTTCAATACACAGGGCTTCAGATTACTGAGGAGACCATTACAGATGAGGCATTGCTCTAGGACCTGGTACCTGCTTGTGCTTTGTCCAGAACTGAGCTCAGAACTTGCCCAGTTCTACCATATGTCTGAAAACTTCTTCCTTCCTGTCCACATCATTCTGTAGTTGCCTCTGAGATATGTCTATTTACAAGGAGATTGCTCTGAAAAGGGCCAAGACAGAAAAAATGATTTACTCGTGAATATAGATGCAAAAATCCTTTAAAAATATTGGCAAACTGAATCCAAGAATATATGAAAAATATAACACACCATGATAAATTTGCATTCATCCTATAAATGCAAAATATATTTTGCATTGGAAAATCTAGTTTAATTCATGAAATTAACAAATTAAATTATTATTTCAATAGTATCAGATGAACTTTAAACATACATGGTCTATCTCTCCAAAGACCTCATACTAAAATAATAGTTCTTCTTAATAGAAGGAGCAAGGAATTATTGTTCCCGAATATTTGTGCACACCTCCTCCCTGTAAGAGGAGTATACTTCCTGGTTGGCTGACATCCAGCCTGGGCCATGTGACTTGCTCTGCCAGGAATAGCACGAAAGCAGAAATGATGTTTACTAAGTCTTGGCAGAGGCTTTAAGAGCTAATACATATTTTATCCGTCATTCTTCTCCCCTATCCCCTCCCCAAAGGCCTCACTTCTAAATAAATGTTGCTTTTACAACTTCCATTCCAGAATAAAAAAGCACGTGGAACAAAAATGAAACAGAGTGGAGGCCAGCTCAGCTTCCACATTGTGAAACCAAAACAGACATCTTCATTGCAGCAAGTCCCCATGATCTGGACGTTGTCTGCTATCACAGTGTAACTGACTCTGTGATGATTGCTGTTTTAGAAAGAGTACCTACCAAAAATTTGTAGCACACACCACACTTACTAATAAAAAAATCACCTTATTCCCTCTAAAATGAAAAACAACAATGATGCCTTTGATTCAACATTGGACAGTAAGATAAGGAAAAATAAAATGTAGAAATTATAAAAGGAAACGCTAAGCTTTCGTTATTTGCAGGTAATAAGATTGTTTAGACAGAAACTCCTTCAGAATATGGACATAATTTTACAAATCAGAGCACCTAAAATACCAACAAAATCATAATGCATCCAGGAAAAAAATCTAACAAAACTTGTGCAAGACTTCTTTGAACTTATGTATGTTATTAAAATACATTAAGGTAAACCTATTTAGATGCACACATTATTTATTTATTTATTATTATTTTTTGAGATGGGGTCTCACTATGTTGCCCAGGTTGGTCTTGAACTCCTGGGCTCAAGTGATCTGCTCACCTTGGCCTCCCAAAATGCTAGGATTACAAGCATGAGCCACCACACCTGGCCCTATATTTATTTTGTATACGTATAATGTTTGTGATAGAAAGATACAACATATTAAAAATTTGGTCATTTCTCTTCAAATTGCTCTGTATAAATTAAATGCAATTCCTTTCACATTCAATCCAGAGTTGTTTGTAGAACTTGATAAGCAGATTCTAAAAGTTTTCTGGAGAAGCGAAGCACAAGAATAGCTGAAACACTCCTGTAGAGGATGAACAAGATGAGGGGAGCTGTTTTGCCAGTTTTCATTGCCCTGTATATAAGAGAGCATAATACCGCTCAGGAACATAGACGAGACCAGTGGATCAGCACAGAGCATTTAGAAACAAGCCCGTACGTAAAATGAAATCTAGTATATGACTGGAATGACACTACAGATCAGTGAGGAAAGAATGGGTTGCTCAATAAATGATGCCATGATCATTTCTTTTCCATACGGACAACAACAACACAAGAAAGCATACACAAAAATAAATAAAAGGGAAAAAAGATATAGATATGGAAACCACAAACTTAAGACTGTGGGGAAAAATATAGAATATTTCTATGATCTTGGAGAAGGAAAAAAATGATGAAAACAAGACCCAAAAAGCAAAAATGTAAATGAAAATAGGAAAGTTAACTGAGTTAAAATGAACACTTCTTAATCGAAAGATTCCTAAATGCAAAGATAGGCAAAAAGGAAAAGCCTGCCTCCCCACAAAGCAGTGGTAAAACATATGAATAAACACTTCACAGAAGAGTCAGCCCAAATAGCTATGAAATAAATGAACAGTGCTCAACCTTTTAAATAATGAGGATGCTGCAAGTTAAAACCACAATGAGTTAAAGTTTTATACTAAAGTGTTGGTAAGGATGGAGATCACTGTGAAACAAACTGTGTGTGTATATATATGTGTGTGTGTGTGTGTGTGTATGTGTATATATCTATGCTATGTAGCTTTTTACAACCACTTTGGATAACAATTTTGTCATAGTAAAGTAAAAATATGCATATCCTATGACCAGGAAACCAGACACACACACACACTGTACACACTTATATGTACACACCAACGGGGGCACCCAGAGATATGTACAAGTATATTCAAAGAACCATTATCTGTACTGAGGTACTATTACAACTTTTAACACAGATGAAGCCCTGATACAAAAAATTTAATGAAAATGCAAGATGCAGGATACACATAATATGGTTTACATAAAGATAAAGAAATAACAAAAGTATACTGTATATGGTTGAGAACAGCCAGGGCTGACTATATAATTTTTGGGCTCAGTGCAAAATGAAAGTGTGGGATCCCTTTGTTCCAAAAGCAGGGGAAAAGCTTTTTTCTTTCTTTCATGGTCTCTCTCTATAGGATAATGGCCATAGGATCTTGACAATTCATAGAAAAAGAAACTATATTAACTCCAAACATTTGCAAAAGCACTCAACTTACAAAATACACAAAGAAACCATTTTTTACCCATTGGATTGACAAATATAAAAAAATTGATAACATACTCTCTTACCAAGACACTCTCAAATAGTGCTAATGGAGAAATGAAAGGACACAGCCATTTTCAAAAATAATTTGTCAATATCTTTCAAAATTTCATGTCAAATACCCTTTGATTCTATGGGAACTTCTCCTATATGCTTGAAATTATACATATAAAAGGATGTTAACTGCAGCGTTTTATAATTCCAAAAGATTGGAAATACCCTAACTAGCCTAAAGCAAGAGAGAGGCCATATCTGGGTCTTCGGAAGGATAATGGAATGATATATTATGCAACCATTAAAATATTGAGGTAGGTCTGTCTGTGCTAATAAATGATCACCAACATATATTGTTGAGTGAAAAAATAAAAAGAATGTTTTGCAAAAGAATATGACTAATATGCTATCATATTTGTTGGAGAGTAAAGAGTGAGGGGAGAGACAGAGACAGAGAATATTTTTTCATATATATATACTGTTGTTTGATGTTTGCGCCTCTCCAAATTTATGTTGAAAGTCCCCATGCAACACTGTTAAGAGCTGGGTCCTTTAGGAAGTGATTTATAAAGGATTAGTGTCCTTATGAAAGTGATTGAGGGAGAGTTCATCCTTTTTGCCCTTCGACCATGTGGGGACACAGAAAGAAGATGTCATCTTGGAAGGAGAAAGCAAGTCTTTACCAGACACTACAGCTGTCGGCACCTTGATGTTGGATTTCCCAGCCTCTGGAATTGTCAGAAATAAATTTCCGTTGTTTATAAATTACCCAGTCTAAGGTATTTTGTTATAGCAACCAGAGTAGACAAAGACAACATACCTCTTCTGGAATGATAGAGTGGGTAACAGTGATTGTTCTTTAGGAAGGAAACCAGGAGTTTAAAAACACTTTGTGCACTTAACATTTTAATTTGTGTCCACACACTGCCTTTTAAAACACTATTCTTTTTTAAAGTCAAAGCTTACATTATGCGCTCACATGACTGCCAATTTATTATCAATGAAAAGCTACAATATTATTTCAACAACAGATAATTAGTAAGAAATAAGAGGACCCCAGTGTGCCTGCTGAACAAAGAGAGAAGGACATTTTGGAGAACATAAAACATTCTACACTGGCTTTTGATGTGTCCAAAGTGAAACATACATACTCCCCAGAGCAAGGTAGTAAAACAACTGAAAATTTAAAGACACAAGGGGAAAAAAAGGGCCACAAAACTCTTTTTTTTACATATGCTGTTTTCCTGGTAAAATATGGTGGTGATCTAATCATCTAGTATATATTCTGAGTACCCACCGCTGTGTTAGAGTGAGAGAAAGGGGGTCTATAAAGGTGAGTAGGGGCATAGTCCCTGCCCTTCTATCTAGTTAGGAAGACAGGCCCAGCACACAAGAAGCTCTATGGTTCTGTCTGTAAAAGGTTGCATTTAGGCATGTGATCTACGACCACCTCTAACTTTATTTTGAAATTCTAATCAGCAAATAATACAAGATGATACAGTTTTAAGAGTGTTGGAGTATGGGTCTTAGTGCTGCAGAAATTTCACAACATGGAGAGTGTGGACACTGGAATAATGGAAAATAACCTATTCCGGTAGGGACAGCTGATGTGGACAGATGGGTGGGATTTGGTTTATCTGGAGGACCATCTTGCTATTGCAGTTTTTCTCCATCATCACATTGTAAGGTATCTTTCCTCCTCTGTGTACGGCATGGCTCCTGTTACAGCCTTCCGTTGTTCAGCTCAAAAAACATCGTCTTGACAGTGGGGAGTAAACATGAAAGTTGGAAAGTAGCAACAGGCATAAATAAATATGCAGGCTTATCATCATTTTATATTTATTTTGGAACCCTTAGTAAAGAAGGCTTGCATGGGCCTCTTTTCATTCAGTAAGTTGAAAAGTAAAAACAGTCACGCAGACAGACGTGCGTTGATCATCCGCATTGCTTATGAGCTGTGTAACCTTGGGCAAGTCATTGGGCTACAGCTTACTAACCAAAAACTAGGGAAAATAAACACAGTGTAGTGTTATTATGAAGATCACATGAGACAAAGGTAAAGAATATATATTAGGCTGGGAGCAGTGGCCCACGCCTGTAATCCCAGCACTTGGGGAGGCCGAGACGGGTGGATCACGAGGTCAGGAGATCGAGACCATCCTGGCTAACCCGGTGAAACCCCATCTCTACTAAAAAAATACAAAAAAAACTAGCCGAGTGAGGTGGCGGGCGCCTGTAGTCCCAGCTGCTGGGGAGGCTGAGGCAGGAGGATGGCGTAAACCCGGGAGGCCGAGCTTGCAGTGAGCTGAGATCCAGCCACTGCACTCCAGCCTGGGCGACAGAGCGATCCTCCGTCTCAAAAAAAAAAAAAAGGAATATATATTAGATACCTAATAAATCAAAGCCATTCACTTTTATTATTATTCCAAATCCAAGCTGCTTCTTTCTTCCCCAGGACACAGGTCCAGGCCGTAGATTCCCCTATCAGGATCTCCTCATCCATAGATCAGGATACAGCCCTAGGCCTACCTACCATCTCTTAAGGTTAATCCTTTCATTTTCTGTTTTTTTTTTTTTTTTTTTTTTGAGATGGAGTCTTGCTCATCATCCAGGCTGGAGTGCAGTGGTGCGATCTCGGCTCACTGCAAGCTCCGCCTCCCGGGTTCACGCCATTCTCCTGTCTCAGCCTCCCGAGTAGCGGGGACTACAGGCGCCTGCCAACGCGCCCGGCTAATTTTTTGTATTTTTAGCAGAGACGGGGTTTCACCGTCTTAGCCAGGATGGTCTCGATCTCCTGACCTTGTGATCCGCCCACCTCGGCCTCCCAAAGTGCTGGGATTACAGTCGTGAGCCACCGCACCCGGCAATCCTTTCATTTTCAACTTACATTCATAATAACACTAACAATTATTACAACACTAATTAATAATTAATTTGGTTATTAATAATTAAATTAATAATTAATGTTAATTAACACTAATTAGTTGTACTAATAATTACAACTACTTTTTATTGATCACCTTCTGTCAGCCAGGCACTATATGCTAATCAGCCTGCATAAATTAGTACAATAACACCCTTCTGCTCTGAGTAAGTTTCTTAAAACATTTAGCTCACCATTTATTCTGTCTTTATCATAGCCAGCAAAACTGAAAAGTTGGGTAACTTGTTCTCAATCACCTTATCATCAAAAAATATATCCAAAATTATTTTATATGTCTAGCTGGGCATTGTACAAAAGAAATTGGCAAAAGATAATTCCTGTCACTAAAATTTACTACTTGAGGAAGGCAAATCAATATCTTATACACTGAGGATAGACCTGTAATTATGGTCTGCAACAGCCAGAATCAATCTTGCAGAGATGTCAAAAAAGAAAAGAAAAAGACAGAATATGTAAAACTTCCATTAACAGGAATCTAACTAATTATACAGTAAAATAAAACTCCCTTTTTCATCTTCTCTTCATTTTCTAGTCTCTATTTTTAGAACGAAAAATCCACACACACATACCCCCCCAAAAAAACAAAGGATAACAAAACTTCCCATCAGGGATGTAGATGATGTTGATGTTTGAATTCCGGGGATGTGCTGATGGGTGGCTGTCTTAGGGGGATAGTGACTGACAGAAAGTTGCCAACAGACACAGGCAAAGAATACAAATTCCTTTCCTTTAAAGGATTCCAGCAAGAACTTTGCCACAATAAGAGTGGAGCACAGGGCAGGAGGTCCGGCAGCAAGCTGATGTTCGAAGATGCAGTCTCCTTAGCCCCACATTTCCCATACCAGGGCATGAACCATGCAGAATACCACCACATGAGGCTGACCATTTGCTCAGTGTCCTTCCAGACTGTATCTGGGTCTTCCTAGGTTGGTAGGGAAGTAGGCTGTGGGAAGGTGTCTTTTTACCTCTGTGGCACATCTTTACAGTTTCAAGAGAGGGAAGCAGAAATTTTCACTATGAGTCCACTGCTTCTGGTGGACTTAATAGCTTGCTACACAGAGCAAACTATTATTCGACTGTATGAGAATAAGAATGCATTTTGCCCTAGGGATAATTGTATCCTTCTTTCATCTGCTTAAGAGCTAGTATGAGTCAGTCCTGCTCATTGCTGGGTAAAGGATGCAAACTGCATTGAAGTAGTCAATCCAGGAGTCTCTGAGGTCTGGCCACCCCAATTAGGATCACACTTCCATTCTGCCTGAAGTCCAGTTCTCATTGCTAAACTTAGCAACATTCAAGACTGAAAGATACAGTTGTACAGGTTATGCACTGCACAATTCTAGGGGACCTGCTTTTTTATTATGGCCCTGGATTCTTCTCAGTCTCCTATTCTTTTGCCTCCCCTGTGATTGCTTAATTCCATCTCAACAGTTTAGGATATGTGTTAGTTCGTTCTCACACTGCTGGTAAAGACATACCCAAGACTGGGTAATTTATAAAGAAAAAGAGGTTTAATGGACTTACAGTTTCACCTGGTTGGGGAGGCCTCACAATCGTGGCGAAAGGCAAAAGGCACGTCTTAGGTAGCAGGAGGTAAGAGAGAGAATGAGAACCAAGCAAAAAGGGTTTCTCCTTATAAAACCATCAGATCTCATGAGACTTATTCACTACCACGAGAACAGTATGGGGGAAATCGCCCCCATGATTCAATTATCTCCCACTGGGTCCCTCCCACTACACGTGGGAATTACGGCAGCTACAATTCAAGATGAGATTCGGGTGGGGACACAGCCACACCATATGAGGATAATAACCAAAAGCATTGTAAGATCTCAGTGATCAAACGTGAGTAAGACCTATTCTCTATTTTCTACTTTATTCAGGTAGAAAACAGATAAACACAATAAATATCATGTTCTAGGATTTTAAAATAAGGTGTGAAAGAAAAAGTATCTCTGCTTTACAAAAAAAATTGATTCCACAAATTCATTTGGGGTTTTGCATTTTACATTTTTAATATCCTATTGTAATCACTGCAAAGGAAAATAGACCCTGTCTCTTGCCTATCTCCTCACTTCATCATCCTTTCCACATTGGAAAATTGTTTTATGAGGTTTTCTTTCAGCAAGAGTTGGCTCAATTTTAAGTATGTGAATCAAGAACCTATTAGCCTAAAGTGAATTGTGGTTTGGGAGGTCAATTTGTAATTCATGTCTCTCTACTGATAATGCAGGAAGGTATGAATAAAGATTACACAGGGTACACACAGTGTTAATACATTTTAAGCAGAAATGCAGATTGCATTGAATTAAGAGGGATTCAGCTATGCCTCTCTCTGGTTGGGATTATTACTCTTACCTCAGATTGCTATTAGATTAGCTAGTCTAACGTCCCTGATTCCAAAATACAAGTGGTAATTAATCTCATACCCATTTATTTGAAAACCTACAGCAAAAGCAGAGGTTAAAGCCTTATGCATTTAATGAAAGACTAATACTGATCTAGAATTACATTATTTACTACAACACCCTGGTGTAAGCAGCAAAATTTCCACGTGGGGCTACAGTCCTTTTTTCTCAGATTTCTCAAGTTCAGATAACACAATCTATTTTATCTCAGTGTCTCTCACCGACTCTTTCCCCATTGAGAGTGCTACTAAACAGACTTCTCATCCAGGGAAGGTAAAGGTTCAAGGACTGAACACCTTGAGTGGGAGGAAATGACAATTGAACCAATTAGCCCTTTTATAACCTCCCTTTAGTTTGAAGACAGGTTTTGTTCTGGCTTCTTTATACTGAGAAATTTTTTACACATGGTAATCATTATTCTATAATTACATTAAATGCCAGCTTCTGTGATCTTTCTTGAACCCCATAAAGCTGTAAAGCAATTCACCTAGGCCATGATGAACTTTCTAAATTAGACACAATATACTGATTTAATGTGAATATAGCTAAAGCCCAGTGGGGGTGGCTGATCATATTTGGTTACAAATGTTAACAAATGAGTAAGGAAGACTTTAGTAACTGCTCTTTCTCTTTTTCACACACACACACACACATTTCACTAGCTAAATTGCTGCTCAAGTATAATTTTCAAAATGATGAAAATCATGACTCATACCAATTCAACACAAGTCAAAAATTTTGTTAATCTCTTTATTTAAAGAGTAAACCAATAAGACGTTTTGGAGAGTTTAAAGAATTCAAAGACCGAGCAATCAGGGATATTTAAAGGTATTTGCTAATAAATGCAAAGCTAGTTAATACTCTCAAAGGCAATAAAATGTAATGTTTGGCGTAATCTTTTCTACAGGCCAGAAATCATGTATATGCTTACCAGATAAAATCCATTTACATTGCTAAGAATAAGAATTATATGCACTTCTCTCATTTTCTACAACTTAATTCCACCTTGACAGAGCTCAGAAATAGCCCAGTCAATAGAAACCAACCAAAAGTGTAACCTATATAGATTCCAATGTCCACCATTCCCAGAGTAAAGACAGTAAACCGAAAATAAAATCCTAAGCCCTCCCCAGCTGATCGAATGGACACCCTCTTGGCCAAGGGGACCCCAGAGAAGCCTGAGAAAGGGAATTCCTGATCATGGTGGGAAAGGAGGTTAGACACACCCTGTTATCCCCTCTTCCTTTTGGAGTTTAGGCACAACTGATCAGCATTAACATTAAAATAGAGATTATAAGACTGGCAAAACAGACTCTTTGTGGCAATAAGATACGAAATTCCAACCTGACTATGGTAGAGCATCACATGACAGACAGTAGGCCCTGAAGGAAATCAAAATATCTTACCCCAACTATATTTCTTTGACATATTTTGAAATGGCCCTGTAAAGCCATCTTTTGTGGGGGAAATTTGCATCTGTAGAGAATCTTCGTTAATACAGTCAAGGCTTTCCCAGACCTGGAGAGATTTGCTAAGAGTCTGGCACCTTTTACCACTCAAAAGTGAGTATTTTGCTGAGAATGATGGTTTCCAGCTGCATAAAATATATTTAAAAAATTATGCTAAAAAAAGTGAGTTTTTACCATTTATTCTTTCTGAAGGCTGTTACCTGGAGGCTTCATTTACATAACAAGAATCTTGGCTTCCACAACCCCGCCTCATCTTAAGCATTTCTTTCTATTGACTTCAAGTTTTTAAAACAAAGCTTAACTCTTTCAACCAATTGCCAATCAGAAAATCTTTGAATCTGCCTATGACCTGGGAGCTCCACCTGCTTCAAAATATCCTACTTCTTTAGGCTGAACCAATGTATACTTTTCATGTATTGGTTTATGATGTTACAGACAATTCCTGTCCCCTAAAATGTATAAAGCCAGCCTGTAACCTGACTGCCTCAGGCACACTTTCTCAGGACCTCTTGAGACTATTCCCCAGGCCATAGTCACTCACGTTGGCTCAGAATAAACCTCTTTAAATATTTTAAAGAATTTTTTAATTTTGCTTTTTCCCCCCTTGTCAACAACACTTAGCTTTCTCTTTTGCCCTTTTCTAAGAAGGATCATTTTTCTGACAGTCAGCTAAAGCCAACTAGTCATACTGTGATTTCAGAGGAAGAGAAAAAGTAGTTGGAGAAATATCAGGTGGATCAAATCCACACATGCCTGACCTAAGTAAAGCAAAGGCTGAAATTCAGGAACATTCAGAATCCCAGAAATTTAGAGCTAGATGGGGCTTTAGAGATCGCCTGAGACTTTCATTTTATAGAAAGTAAGTCTTAGACTGCCTTCTTGGCAATTGAAAGAGGATGTTAAACCACTGCTCAGGGGCCTTAGGCTGCTGGAGTCTGCCTCAGGAAACTTATTTCCTCCTTGGTATAAAGAATCTCCTTTTTCCTTCCTCATTCATACTCTGTGCTACCTATGAAACGTTTCATCTTTTATTTAGGAATAATCAGAATCACAATGCACAGAAAACATATCATACTTCAGAATCACAATGCACAGAAAAAATATCCTACTTCTTTAGGCTGAACCAATGTACACCTATCAGGTTAATATATCTTTTTAACCATGAATGCACACTCTAAAATTTTTCTTAGAGAGGAGTAGGATATTTAGAGTGGGTTTTAAAGTAAACATTTTTGTATTTCAAATAAATGACATGGAATAGTATGGAAAAAATAGCTTTATAGGTAAGAAATAGTATTCAAATGTCAAACTGTGTCTTTGACCAGAGAGAGGAATAACCTCTACACCTTGGTGCCCTCACTCCCAATTTCAGGGCCTAGATCTTTGGAGCACTTTTGCTGAGTTGGCAATCTAACATTTGTCTATATCTTAAACAGAGAAACGAGTCCCCAAAACTGTCACATAATTGAAAAGAACAAAATGCTCAGGAAAAATAAAACATCTCATTTTCATTTCTGTTTTATCTTTTATTTCCAAAAGGAGTGCTCTTTAAAATTTATCTTTTCCCACATATTTTTATGTATAACTCACTCAGATCTGAGGATCTGGGGTAGTGTCTATATTACCAACTCCTGCACATTCAGTAATGATTAAACACAGAATTGTGTAGCTCTGTGTCATTATATGTATATTATGTAATTGGTAGATTAAAGATATTTATTAGTTAAAATTATATTGATGCCAGTAGGAATAAGCAGCTTCTCAAAATTTATAGCTCATAAAAAGCCAGATTCTGATTACTATAATTATTTCTTTTAAAATGTAAAGTATGTGAATTATTCAAATAAATGAGTAAAAAACAGAAAAAAGTAGTGGAAAATGAATCTTATTTGTCATCTTGACATTGTCTTCAAGTCTTAGGCTAAATTGCTATTATTTCATTTTGTGAAATTGAGCTCATTTCTGGCAATATTGTAGAGGTGTGAATAGAATGAACAAAGCTGAGTGGTCGCCCCAAATTCAATTTGGAAACTTCATGAAGAGAAATATTTATGTAAATGTAGAGTTCTGAAGGAGCTGATATTTGTTTCTTGGGTATTTTGAGCGTTTCTTTCTGAACACCTCTCATTATGTCTACATCCCTCGCCCCCACCACCCTCATCCACAATAATTATTACTTCGAACAAAGAACTGAAGCCTGCCTTCTTGTCACAGCATTCACCATCCTAACACCTTGCTTTTAGAGAGTGATTTTCATTTGCACAGCACTTTCCATAAGGTTCTGTCCCTGGAGCTTCACAGCTAGCCTCCCTGGGAGATAAGGTAGGTATTGCCAAGTCCCTACAGGGGAGCTGAGCTGTTCAGGGACTGCACAAAAGAGCTGGAAGTTCAGCCCATGTCTTCTCATTTCAAATCTTATGCCCTTATCAAAAACTGTCATTGAAAATTATTAAATTGTGAATAAATAATTGTGATTGTTAGCTTTCTCTATCCTTGGTTTTTATGACAAGTTCCAGGGATCAATACTTGCTAGCTCTAAGCTCACCACAAAAAACAGTACAGTTGTTTTATCCCTAAAATGCAATAAGGCATACAAAAAAATGGAATAATTCTTAATGAAGAAGATATTCCACCCCACTAGGGATAGATAACCCATTTATTGCCACAGAAATGCAATTTGTTCCAAATTTAGTTAGTAAATTCAAATAATTTCTTTCAACTGCTAAGGAAAACTGAACTAAGCAAGACCATGAAGCCATGTTTTTTGCCTGCAAAGAAATGAGCCTGATTAAAAGAAAACAAAAGGATAAAGGGGAACACAAAATGTGAATTTACATTGTTCAGATATTGGCACTATCAGAGGTTGGAGTCATAAGAGAGGAACCCTTAGGGCACTGGGAAAGCAACATAACGCTTCTTCTTCTCCATCACATCTGAGGTGATAAGAAACGCTGATCCTGAGACATCAGACTGACAATCACCCACAAATTGCTCTTGACTACCCAGCAGGGACAAAGTAATATTAATTTTATAATACAGCAAGTAAAGGTCTTCCTTAGGAAACAAAGTAAGGTTCCGGGGACAACCCTCTTCTGTTGCCTTTACTTCTAAAGGTAGCAATCCTGTTCATCTGATAGGTACCTGGACAAACAATCTAATTACCTTCTGGGTACTCCAGCTCCAGAAGTAGCCACTTGTGACTCAAACTCAGAATTAAAATAAGTTTTCTGGCTTTTACAGCTGCCGTTTCCAGAGTATGTCCTTTGTCCTTATGTGAAACATCAAAGCACATTGCCTGCCATACAGTGCTTTGAATGAAAATACCATAAATGATTATGTTTTAGTGTCAAATTTATGACTTTATATTTCAATTTTCATTTTTTCTCAGTTCTTTGCTTCATCTTGAGGATACTGTGTTTGTTAGGCTCTTTCAGATGCAAAAAATAGAAACAGGTGCAGGTTACTTTAGTTAAGGGAATACAAAGAAAAGTATGAAAATCTGGATGCTGTCTCCAAAGCACAGAGCTAGGGGTCACAGAGAATTGTGATACTGTTCATTGCATGCTGCCTACAACACCAGCTCTGATAGTTTGACAATAGCTTAAGGGCATAAACAGATTTTTTTTTTTTTTTTCTGGGCCAAGCTTATTTTTCAATTCCTCCATCTGTTTTTCATTAACTGCTTCTTTTTGCTACTTTTATATCAACTTTCTTCTTCTCTTCCTCTTCTACTCTTTATGCTTCCTACTCTTCATACTTTCTGCTTTCTCAGGGCTCTGGTGCTTCACAGCTTCTGCACGCTGTCTTCATGTTTTGTCTCTCCAAGCCTGAGTCACTCTGCACCCTGCTGACTTCATAGGTCTTTCATTCAAACTCCCATCAAGAGACCCTGCCCAAGCCTGCTAGTTCCCATGCACATGGCAAGTTGTTGTGCAAAGCTGTTGTGCCAGGCACCCGGAGGCTCCCCCTCAGCCAGCTCACAGGTGGTACAGACCCATCCCTGGTCTAGTCTGCTGAGGCTAAAGTAGCAAGGACATGGAATAAAACATGGTGACCCATATCAAAGGAGACACTCAGAAGAGAGGCTGGGGTGGGTACATTCCTTGGACATCTCAGAGGAGACTGGTGAGATCTACAGGTAAGAATGTCCTCTCGAATATTCTTCTATCCCAAATTGTATTACTTCAAGATTTGGATGAAGATAGAGATGAGGCCAAGGCAATCTTATGTGATAATTCTGAATGTGATTTTTCACCTAAATATGAACTAACCCCTGAAAGAGGAAAAAGTCTCAGATGGTTGACTCCCTGCAATAAAAAATGTTGGCATTCCAAGGAAAAGGCAAATAGTTATTACTTTTGTAATGTGCTACATGATGAAGCAAGTATTCAATTCAACCAGCAATTAATTAGGTTGCCAACAATCTGCAGTAGCCCTTTAAGATGGGCATGATATAGCCACAGTCTAGGGCCATTATGTACACACTATCAAGGCCAAGCTCTAAATTCATCTCAGATACATGTTTTCAAGCATTTCTTCATACCTATACTCACATTCACTAAGGTTACCGGTTTCAATAAAAAATGGATCTGTTAATAAAAATTGATCAGAAATGTACCTATATGAAATGGGACATATACAAATCACTAGAATCAAATCTCATTTTATATGTTACATTAAGTTGTATAGCTTTTTTTTTTTGAGACAGTCTCACTCTGTTGCCCAGTCTGGAGTATAGTAGTGCAATCTCAGCCCACTGCAACCTCTGCCTCCCCGGTTCAAGTGATGCTCTTGTCTCAGCCTCCTGAGTAGGTGGGACTACAGGCCCACGCCACCACACCCAGCTAATTTTTGTATTTTTTTGTAATAAAGATGGAGTATGACCATGTTGGCCAGGCTGGTCTCAAACTCCTGACCTCAAGCAATCCGCCTGCTTCGGCCTCCCAAAGTGCTGGGATTATGGAAGTGAGTCACCTGGCCCAGTCAAGTTGTATAGCTTTTTACATTTTAAAAATTTTCCCCAAACTCATCTTTGACTTCTAAATTAGGAAAGCGTATATGTATTTTTAAAAGTGAAGGTCACATCTTATTGAATCTATACTTTAGCCTGTTGTGTTCCTTGAGCCATAGATTACTCATGACTCTAATTTTGTTTTCCCTACACAGTCCTTTAATATTGAAGTTGAAAAAAAAATTCGACCTGATTTCTAAAAATGTACAGTAGCAATTTCGTTGCTGGGGAAAAAAAAAATTTCTACCTAACAATAGGTATTGTTCTCTTATGGGAAGTAAAACATTATGTCCAAGGCATCAATTCCCTTATTTAAAAATGGAGAAAATTCTTCATTCCTGATGACAACATTTAAATTAAATTATTTTATCAAAATCAGGTGATTTCTCAAGGCACTGAGAGCACAATATCTGACTTTGCAAAAGGAAATCACCTTACTGTATATTTGCAGGCTCTTGGGTCAATACAATGAAAAGTAATTGTATTGAATACCAGAATTCTAAAATAATTGTTTAAAAATAGAAATACGACTTATGTCCCCCCAAATTACCATTTCCCCCAGGAATTTAGAATCAAATTATATCGTTCAAGTCTTAATAACCAAAAATAATTTTTTAAAGATCACTAGAAGATACTAGGAAGATGAAAGTTAGATAAAATACTGCTTATATCATGAGTTTATAAAAAGATATTCAATACTATTCAGCACTTCTGCACTGCCAGGCTGGTAGACAATGCTATTTGGAAATCAGACCTATAGTTATCAATTGCAATGGGTTAAATGGCAGCTCCCCCAGAAGATATGCACATTATCTAAAACCCCAAGCTTTTAAATGGTACCTTATTTGGAAACAGTGGTCTTTGCAGACATAATTAAGTTAATCATCTCCAGATGAGATCTTCCCTTAAAGCCAATGAGACGTGTCCTTATAAGAGACGAAGGAAGGCACCAAGAGAAGAGAAGGCCATGTGAAGACAGTCAGAGATTAGAGTGATGCTGCCACAAGCCAAGAAAAGCTGACAGTCACCAGAAGCTGGACAAGAAAAGGAAGGACTGTCCCCTAGAGCCTCTGGAGAGTGTGACCCTGCTAATGTCTTGATTTTGGACTTCTGGTCTCCAGAACTGTGAGAGAATACATGTCTGTTGCTTTAAGCCACTCCGTTTGTGGAGTGGCTTAAAGCAACAGACATGGTTTGTGGTCATTTGATACAGAAGCCACAGGAAGCTAATACACCAACCCTTCTGCACAGACTGGAGGCCTGTTTTGAGGCACTAGAAACCCTAGAATGTAGTACCCAGGGAGCAAATTGAAGATGAGGACATTGCACAGGACTACAGTATGTGAAAACACCCATATACCGCTCGTATCACAACAGCAAAACAGAAAATCTCTATTATCAGAAACCGTCCTTGCCTACATCAGAACCTTAGAGGACACCTCATACAAACCAAACTCTTAGAGACAAACAGAAGCAGTTTAGATTAGAAGTTTCTGAAACCACATTCCCACGAAGAATAAATCCAAAACTTTTCAGCACAGCAGACTTCCAAATCATTCATTCTATAATTCAAGGAACTTTTTATGAATGGTTATTTTGTCCAGGTACAGTGCTGTGTGCTGGAAATACAAAGAGAATGATATATAATGTAGGCACCCGAAGAGCTTATCATCTACTGGCATAGCCAGACAAGTAAATTACAAGGTAAAGCAATTACAATACAATGTGGTAAGTAGCTATTAAATTTCTTATAGAAGCACATGACAGGACATCTAAACCGGATCTGGATGTGGAAGGCATTTTAGAGGAAGCGACGTTTGAGTAGTTTTTTTTAAAAGCAGAATTATGACTCGAGGATAGATGATGATATTCCAACACGAGTAGGAACATCCTCAGATGGGATGTGCTGACCAACCTTAAAATGGCTCTATCTGTTCCCATCATGGTGAATTCCCAAAAAGGGTTTTGACATGAGAGATAGTATCAATGTAATTCTCTGCATTGTTTAGACAGTAGAATAAAGTATACTTTAGAGACGCCTCCTGCTCTAACACTTTTTCACTTCCAGGATCCCAGAGTACCTATAAAAGAGCTAGTGCTGTTTAGTTTTAGTGACTCCATTCTATTGTACTTATTGACCACCTATCAAGTGAAGTTTTGACCACGCTCAGCTATTGGTAGTTTATTTGCTATTACTATTACTATTCTTTACTAGAATTACTTAGATAAATAAGATCCAGTCCATCCTTGTAGAAAACTTAGAATATTATAAGCATGAAGGTGAAAATATTGCTTTAGACTCATAAACCCAGCATGAAATGCTATACATGGTCACAGAAGGAAAAGATTATATCTAATAGAAAAGAATAAAAGACAGCAGGATGAAGTAGATGGCCTTTGAAAAGGATCTTGAATAATGGCTAGGATGATGAAAGATGTTGGAAGTAATGTCTTTTTATGGCACTGTGTTTTATATTTAGTTTCATGTTTGCTAATTCTTTATTAAGATCCAGCTTGCCTTTTATAAAGTTTTTTTTTGTAGAATTAATCTTACACACTCCTCAGCTTTAGTCATTTGGCATAATGACATTTGGCTTGTGAATAGGCAATCATTCATTGGCTATGAATTGAGAAAGAAAGCAAAAACTTCCAGCCAGAAAGAAATCTTCTCTCTATGATCCAAGGAGTCTATCACCAGTTCTTAAAATTCCAGCATCAAAGACTCATTGCTTTGATTTATATCAGCATAGTATGTCCCCTTTTCCATTTCTAATAGTTACACTTTCTATTTGTGATGTCTCTGATTTTTCTTGATCAGTCTTACCAGAAATTTGGCTATTATATTAATCTTTCCAGAGAACTGTTTTTGTTTTGCTGATCTTCTCCATTTGTTTTCTATTTTAAATCATTTCTGCTCTTATTTGAAAATAATTTTTACTGTATTTTCTTTGGTTTTATTCTTTTATAACGTAACTTCTTGATATGAGCACCTAGCTCATTTAGTTTCTGCTTTTCCTTTTCTCTACCAGCATTGTCTGTATGTATTCCTTTAAACATTACTTTTGCTTCCTCCTGGAAGATTTTGCTATCATTTAGATGTAAGTATTTTCAAATTTCATTTCCTAATACACATTGTTATTTAAAAGCATATGTCAAGAACAGTGAAGGGTCTGAGATTTCATCCTACTTACAAGCTTATGAGCTAGTCTGCCAGAATGCTAGATGCTGGCAAAAGCCATGAGACGTCTGGGTCAGAGACAAAGGAGGGCTTATTATTCACAGCAATAATTGTATCCAGAATATCTGCATTTGAGCCAATTCCCTGAACCCCAATTCTCTTAGGCCAACACAAAAAGAGCCAGGTGATGCCTTCACATTACAGCTGTGGAACCCTGAGCTTAAAAAAACCCAAATTTTTTGTATGGGGGTCACTGAATCTTTGCCTCAAAGAAAGGCATTTTCCTTACTTTGTTGTGCCATAATATAAACAACTTGGCCTTTGCTCTGGAGGGAGACGCTATGTTTTCCAAGGCTGTTCACTATGCAAATATCCAAGAAAGGATATTCCAGAAGAAAGACAGTCAGTGCCTATGATCTCCAGACACAAAGAAACAAAAGAGACCCATAGAGAATTGTCTCCCAATAGAAAGTTTTAGAATTTCCAAATTATAAAGTTTTAAGTTTTTGTCATTGCTCTTGATTTTTAAAATCTAATTAAAAATCATCATGATCATAATTCTTGCAATTTGATGAGAATTGCTTTATGACCTAGTATAAAGATAATATTTAGAATTTTTCCATATATATTCAGAAAGAATGTTTATGACCAATTTACGGATTTCAAATTCCAATATGTGATGTATTAGGTCAAATATTTTGAAAACATATTTCTACTAATTTTTTGTCTGTTTAGTTGCTGGTTTATATCCAAGCATTGTGTGTCTTATTAAGGTGTTTGTCTAGTGATGGTCTACATATGGATTTTTGAAATTATAAACGGATAATCTCTGTTGTGTAACTGGCGAGGTTAGTATGCTGCTGAATGTTTAACCAGTTTCTACCATTTTATCTTGTACTATGTACTCTGAATTGTCTGTGCTCCTCCATTTTCTTCTTCTTTACTTTTTCTTCCTTTATTCCCTCTTTTGGATTGATTAGGGTTTTGTTATGCTTCTTTATACTGGTCACAAGTTATACAATATAGGTCTATTTTCTTAATGGAATAATTTTAAAATTTAATGTGTGTATTTTACTTTTTAAGAGTTTCAAGTTAAGCATTTGTCTACCCTCTTCTAGAATAATACATGGAATTGGGACATTTTAAATCAAATCATCTTTTTCCATGTCTTGCATGTTACTTTTGTGCAGTGTTTTTGTTCTACCTTGTAATTTTGTACTTTTTGTACCTTTGTACAACAAACTGGACAGTATTATTATTTATGCTTCATATAGTCAGCATTTCTTGACTTACCTACATGTTGACCTGTTTATTTTCTCAATATTTTTTCTTACATCTGCTTTTGTGTGTAGGGAGGAGGTGGAGATTGAAATATGTCTGTTAGATGTCCCTTTAGTAAAAGTCTATGGGACTTTTTCTTTTCCTTGAAATATGTCTGTTAGATGTCCCTTTAGTAAAAGTCTATGGGAAGTAACTTGTACTTTTTGTTTAAAAATGTCTTTATTTTGCACTCATGTCTGAATGAAAATGTAATATGGTAAGTATTTGGTTGATAATCATTTAATTTATCTATGAAGATTTTGTGAAGCCTGCATGGAGGGTGGGTCTCTCCAGAAAGGGTTAAAGTGGTTACAAGGTCCTATCAACCCAGCACCCCTTGAACTAGGTATCTTGGCTTGGGATCTTGCAGGTAATATGAATTTGAATCACAGGGCTGTCTGAGGGAAAGCCTTTATTACTAATATCCAACGAAGCCTCCCCCCAACCAAATAAAGCCTAGGTGGATCATTTTCTAGTACGTGCCTTCATCAAGATTATAGCCCTTTCAGGTTCCCAGCTGGATGTGGAGTGTCACTCCCAGCTACTCACATTGCGTGGGCCTAGGTCTTGTCTCCTGCCCTTCGTGTAGCTCTTAAGTATCTTGACAGCAAGATCCTCTAATGCCTCCAGTGCTCTTACAGTTTTGCTTTTGTTTACCCCTCTGGTTGCACAGTTTGTTTTTCAATTTGTCCGTGAGGAATTTCCCTTACAGTTTTGTGAGCTAAGATCCGTATTTAAAAGGATATTTCTATTAAGGAAAACCATGTGACTAGCCGATGGAGTAAGAAAGTCAGTGATGTGTGAAGCTTGCAAGTCCTGCTCTTAAAGAAAAGGAGAGTTCCCTCTGCTAACTCTTTTTCATCCTTCCCACTAGCTGGAATGCCAATAGGGTAGGGGGCCATTTTGATGAGACCAACAGACCAATAATGAGAACACTCTCGGGATATCAGAGCAACAAGGTAGAAGGAGCCTGGGCCCCTGACAGCTTCACAGAGCAGAGCTGCAGCTCCAGTTTTGGCTTTTGGACCAAAAATAAACTTCTGATTGTTTAATCACTATTACTGAAAGTCACTGTCATACTAGTTAATACTATATAATAATACAGCAGGTTTTCAATATGGAAAAGATAAGAAAGAACATAAGGAAAGTATAACCAGAGATGATTATGGTGTAGCGAGGAGGTGTCCAGAAAGAAGATTTTAGGGGATATTCAAGCTGTCCTCTGGCTGTTCCACAGTTTTTTTCAAGGGCTAGCCTTGCTGTTGCAGAAAGGTTTGTCTAACAGAATGCACTAATGTGAATTTGTGATCCTTTATATACTTGCATTTGCAGAGTTTATACTCACAGGTTCTCTATTTCTTCTTAGCAAATATCCACATTTAATTAGCTTCCCCAGAGGGAATTATATAGTCATAATTACTGCCTCATATTCTGAAAAGGAAGGTGTGGGTGCCTGAAAGGCATGACATTAAAATGTTTTCTCCAGAAGGTGTACTTTTTTCATCTAAAGTAAAACTCTTTCCAAATGATATGTTTGTTACTAAGTATCAGCACTTTTTAAAATAATATAAATTAAAGACTAGTGGAAAGAAATATAAACAATTACACATGACGATTCTGAGAACCATCCTAGTTTACTCTTATGCAGCACTGGTTAATCTAGCTTTTGTATCTTCACAGAATTAAGGCAATGGAGATGAGCTGTAATAGATACAGTGACTCATGACATTCATTTATCAATAAATTAGTTTTTATTCAGCAATAACAAGTTACTAAATGAGCTAGGTTCTGAGGAGAGAGCAAAACTTTTTAAGACACAATCTCTGTTTTGAGATATTTATGGTATTTCTATACCATACACAATCTCTGTTTTGAGAAACAGTATACACAATCTCTGTTTTGAGATATTTTAGTTACAATATGTAGCTAAAACATGATCTGAAATAAATACAACATAGATAAAAAATGACAAATGTCAGAAGGGAATGGATGAATGCCCTGTGAGTTCACAGCTCAACATTACCCTGTCCCTCTGATTATAACAACACTTGCTTCTTGGTATAATTTTTAGCCAAATCTAAGGTCTTCGGGGTCCTGAATACTTAGCACTTGGTTCAGCTCTCTTGAATGTCTTCCCTTTTTCTAACGCTGAAAAGAAAAAGCCTGCCTTTTATTTCAAAAACAACAGTACAAAGTTGGAACAGCTTAAACCATCACTTATGGTGGCTTTTGAAATGAATAAGCCGTGAATACTGCTTCTGAGCTCTCGTAACCATTAGGACTACAAACAAACAAAAACCTGAATCAATAGTTAACGTCACAGTGAAATAACGTCTTGTTTCTTCTTTCTAGAGGGAACTGCACAAGACACTTCATTCTCTTTAATCTGCTCTACACTGTCATATACCATTGTTTATGATGCTAACAATTACGATGGTGCAATAGCACACTCAGTGACTCATCAGCGCCCGCCTTCCAGAGGCACTCAGCTTTCACATACGTGGTGAGTAATGGCTTGTAGAGACATTGCTTAATATCCGTAATCAGTTTTAGTCTGATGCAATTCTGAAAATGCATCCTTCTTTTCCAATAAATGATAAATTATAAGGCTATTGTCTGGCAAAGAGAGTCATTTTTCCCAGGCAAAGATTTATTTCCCAACCAAGCTGTTTTTGAATCCTTGAATGTCACTTTTAGCTGTTTCCAATCCTCTAAACAAGTATCTGCCAATCACCCGGACGTGTGAGAGGCAACGCTAGGGTATATAGTTATTTAGTGTGAAATGTTGCCATCAGAATTGAAGAGATGGTCTGTCTAAATCTGAAGGGGTAGCAAGAAGGAATTGAGGAGGCTGTGGAACGAGGAAAACAAGGAATGAGTAGGAAAAATGTCATACAGGCACAATGAAGCAGAAAATTTCATATGACTTCATCAATCTGGGCTAGCCAACAAAAATTATCGTTTTTTAAAATGAGGCTAAAGTCTTTGAATTATCCTTGGAAAATAATTTCCTAAGTAAAGAAAAACTGTAAATGAGATTGCAAAGAGGCTCTTTAATCTGAATCTAAAAATTCTTTACATCTTCTAGTGATGTCTGTTTGCAAAAGCAAAGATATTTGTTGCTTGTCCACCAAAGCAGCCCTCTCCAGCAAGTCTCACTTGACAATTTTCCATTAACCACCATTTTTTGTCACTGCACAATATAACAGAATAGAATTTAAGGGTTGCATAATTCAGATTTCTCATTACAAAATTATTTTGGATTAGCTATCTGTTAACTCATTTAGGATGAGTATATTATTTATTATTTTGTAGTTCTACAATATTACTTTGGTCAACACCTTGCTGATGAAGAGTAACAAGCTAGGTAGTAAAAGGACCTCAGAGTATTTACACAATGAGGCAGGGGGTTTTTGGTCACAGATGGATGCCTGGACTTCAGTGTCACTTCCATTGCCTGCTCACTCAAGGTTCCGTGAGCCCAGCACAGTCATAGGTATGGTGGGGGCTGGAAATTATCACCTCACTTGACGTTCAGTTTTACCATCTTTTCATTCTCTTACTACCTTCTAGCCACTATTTTATAATCATTTTCATGGCTGTGTCTTTCTCTACCTCTTCCATTTAGTCAATTTCCACAAGGTGCATTTCCCTTCCTGTTCTACATTTTCTTTCCGGGTGATAGCACCACTTCCATCATTGCAGTGGACCAAACTTGTTAATCAATCTGCTGATGGATGCTAAGTCTATACTTCCTGACTTAACCTGGCTTCTGAGCCTCAGCTATATTTCCAACTGGACGTTTTTACCTGGATATGTTCCACAGGCACCCAAAACTTGATATAATTGAACTAAACACATCGGCTCCTTCTGCCCTTAAACTTGTTCCTCCTTTGTTCCTTGAGTGACACCATCAGACTCAGTTGCTTCAGCTAGAGACTCCCCCCCAATTCTTACCATCTGATTGTTAAGTCAGATCAATTTTATCTTCAAAGTATCTCCAAGGTCTCTCTCCACTGTACCATTCTCATAATTTGAACTAGAGACTCCTCACATAGCTGTTGACTCTCCTTACAATCTGATTCCAACTAATCATTCCGGTCTTATAGCTCACCCATTACTCTACCACACACCTCAATGCTATGTAGTTATGTGACTATGGAACCCTTTTCATGTCTGTTAATCTCTCAATACCTCAACTTTCTCCTCTGTAACATAGGGGGAATAATAAGCCCTGCCCCAGAAATTTGTCTTGAGGATTACAGGAGACAATAGATGTAAAGTATTCAGCATAGTACCTGGCCCAACCAAAGCACTATATGTGTATTCTCCTCTTATTTCTCCCCTTTTTCCTCATCTTCTTTCTCCTCCTTCTTCTTCCAAGTGTGTAGTATGTAATCTGTCAAGCATTTATTTTACTTATTTATTACTTTATTATTTATGTATTAAAATCTTTATTTTGGCATAAACTAAAATGAAAACATTATCGACATAAAACTTCACCCTTTAACCATATCACATCTATGATCTAAGGCTCCAGTTTTCCCCAAACAGCAGTAACTCCATTACCAAATTTATAATTATAACTGCTTTTAGGGAAAGAGTGGTGAACAAACCAACCAATAGATATGTAAGTAGAAAAACCTTCCTCCCTGTCCTCCCCACTACCATTCTAGAAGATTTCCAAACAGCCCAGTAGAGTTGCCACTTTGTCACATAGAACCAGAAAGGGCCAGCAGGGTCAGGGTACAAATACCTCATGAGCATTAAAATATCACTGGAAATGCAACAGAATAAAAAGATTGTGTATTCAACAAAATTCCTTTTGGGGAGAGTTAATGGTAGTGGTGGTAGCAGAGGCAAGGGTAGGGATAAAGTGTGGGGTCCCCAAAGCACAGGCTTGAGTAACAATAAATGCTCGCCATGTCATCTTCTAAGATTTGTAGGTAGATGGACTTTGTAGGGTAAGACTTTGGGTTTTCTGAATGGCAAATGTGATTTTGTGGCTGAAGCTGAATTGTTGCAGACGAATGCTTTTGAAACTTCCATACATATCAGCATCTCCCAGAGGGTTTGTTAACACGTAGTGCTGGGCCTCCCTCCCAGAGTTTTTGACTCAGCAGCTCTGGGATGAGGCCCAGGAATCTGAATTTCTAAGGACTTCTCAGATGAGGATGAAGTTGTCGATGTGGAGAACATGCTTTGAAAACCATTGAGAAGATGCCAATCATGGTCACCAGCAGTACTACTCTGCTACTTCTCCATCCTAAACATCATATTTTTTAAAAAGAATCAGTTTGATGAATGACATATTATTAACATTCTTGATATTCCTAACTACAAATTTGCTCAGAGTACCTGCATGTCTGGATCCAGCTGTGCCTACTAACTAATAAATAATAAAGCCACTAGTTTCCTCTCTTCCTCTCTCCTACATTCCCTACATGGCACTGATCCTAAAACGGCTACCTTCACATCACCCAGGAAAAAAAGGAATTTAGGCACAAACATAAGAAAACATTTGACAAAAATATTACTTTTGTAATTTAGTAACCTAGTGAGATATAAAAACACATTTTATCTGTTTCAAACATTGAATTTCATCAGCGTATAGAATATGCATCATTATACTGGTTAGTGATGTCTGTTACAAATAAGGTTCCCAAATGCTATGCCAGCTTGCATAGTTCTGAGAAAGAGGTCCAAATATATTCCATTGCATTTCCCAATTAAAATTGTTCATTTTGGAATGAAGTTGTAAGAATGACTGGCCAGGCAGCCACTCTTTTATTTATGGTCCTTTCAAATTAAGTCTCAAGGCATTTCAATAATGATTTGATTCTGGTATTTTTTCATGTTTCTCACATTCAATAAACATCAAATTGCTGGACAACCCCAACTCTATCTTACTTAACTTTAATTCTCCAGATTCTAGCATATGGCTGGCACATAGTAGGTGCTTAACTCATTTTTTTTGTCAATTAAAGGGAGTATATGTGAGACTTTTACAATTGAATTATGACCATCCTGAGGGGACTTTCCCCATACGACCCACTGCTTTATAGTCAGCCGTACAACCAATCAGACCCTAAACCTTCCATAAAAAGCAGAACTAGAGACAGAGCCACCCGTCTGGGCATGAGTGGTGTTGGTGACACAGTAGTCCATTAGATTGAGCCTTGTTCTCACAAGGAAAAGAGATTTCACACTTCTCTTAATTACCCATGTTTTATTGCTAATATTCACAGCCCTTTCTTCAAAAGATCTGAATCCAATCCATTTAGAACGGACATTTCTCTTAGAAAAGATTCACATAATATATGTTTAGATAATCTTTTTTAAAAGATGTTGAAGTATATTTAAAAGATGTTGAAGTATATATATACAGACATAATCTATATACTTGATAAACCATCTATAGTAAATGTTATTGAATGTTTCTTTTGATGTTAAAAATGTCGGGCCAGGTGCAGTGGCTCACGCCTGTAATCCCAGCACTTTGGGAGGCTGAGATGAGCGTATCACCTAAAGTCAGGAGTTTGAGACCAGCCTGGCCAACATGGGGAAACCCTATCTCTACTAAACATACAAAAATTAGCCAGGCGTGGTGGCGGGCACCTGTAATCCCAGCTACTTGGGAGGCTGGGACAGGAGAATCACTTGAACCCAGGAAGCGAAGGTTGCAGTGAGCCAAGATCATGCCATTGCACTCCAGCCTGGGCGACAAAAGCAAAGCTATGTATACATTTCAAAAATGTGATTAATATGATTCTCCTGTTTGAGGAAAGTCTGGTATAATAAAGGGCCTGACTCCATGTTTGGTGTCTGCTGCTGACAGTGCTGAGCTCCACCGCTCTGCCCTCCTCTCTGTCACTCTGTGGAAGCTCATGAGAGGCCCTGCGCTTCCTCTTTGGCACTGACAGGAATGTCAAACCTGCAAGCTCTCATCCCTGTGTGTGGGAACCCTCACCTCAGCTCTTTCTCTAACACCGTGAACCCCAGGCCAGGCTCCTTTCTTTGCTCTCTTAAGCTATTTTTGGACTTGCTTGGGAGCCTGCCCTGCTGTCCCCAGAAAGCCTCATTACATGAGTAAAAACCTTTTCCTACCCCCTTAGTGCATGTGTGGCAACATCAGTCTCAACATCTGAACCAGATTTTGGGTGGAGGAACCATTAATCTCTGCAAAGTTACCAGAAAAACTGGTATCTGGAATCTATAAAGAACTTTTGTCATTCAATAATAAGAAAAAAATCTAATAAAAAAGGCAAAAGATTTAAATAATCACCTCACAAAATAAGATACACAGATTACACATAATCACATAAAAAGATGATCAACATAATTCATCAATAAGAAAATGCAAATTAAAACCATAATAAGATATAACTACACACCTAGTAGATAGCTAAAAAAATTTTTTTAAATATGGTCTCACTTTGTCACCCAGGCTGGAGTGCAGTGGTGTGATCATAGCTCACTGCAACCTCAAATTCCTGAGCTCAACAGATCCTCCCTCCTCAGCCTCTTCAGTAGCTGGGACTACAAGTGTGTACCATCACAACCAGCTAATTTTATTATCGGTTATTATTATTATTATTATTATTGTTGTTGTTGAGATGGAGTCTCTCTCTGTTGCCAGGCTGCAGTGCAGTGGTGCAATCTTGGCTCACTGCAACTTCCACCTCCCGGGTTCAAGCCATTCTCCTGCCTCAGCCTCCCTAGTAGCTGGGACTACAGGCACGCACCACCACGCCCAGCTAATTTTTGTATTTTTAGTAGATACAGAGTTTCACCATGTTGGCCAGGACGGTCTTGATCTCTTGACTTCATGATCCTCCCACCTCGGCCTCCTAAAGTGCTGGGATTACAGGCATGAGCCACTGCACACGGCCTCAATTATTATTATCTTATAGAGACAAGGACTTGCTCTGTTCCCCAGGCTGGACTCAAACACCTGGCCTCAAGCAATCCTCACTGCCTTGGCCTCCCAAAATGCTGGGATTACAGGCATAAGCCACCACACCCAGTCCTAATTTTTTTTAAATGACAATCCTAAGTACTAGTGAGGATGCAAAGCAGCTGGAACTCTTACACGTTGCTGGTGGGAATGGAAAATAGTACACCCACTTTGAAAAACAGTTTGGCAGTTTCTTACAAGGTTAAACATGTGCATGACATACAATCCAGAAGTTCCACTTCGAGGTAAGAGGAATGAAAACATATGTATACAGAGAAATATATATGAAAAAAACTGACTAACCAAATGTTCATCAATTGCTGAACGAACAACTTTGGTATAAACATTAAATAAAATACTCTTCAGTAATAAAAAGATCAACTACTGATACATGCAACAACGTGGGGAATTTTAAATGTATTACGGTAAATGAAAGAAGCCAGACTTAAAAGGCTACCTAGCACATGGTTTCATTTGTACGACATGCTGGAAAAGGTGATACTACAGAGAGAAGAAACAGATCAATGGTTTCCAGGGCCTGGAAGTGGGAGGAAAAGTTTGACTTCAAAGAGACAAGAGAGAATTTTGGAAGGTGATGGATATGTTATATCTTTACTGGAATGGTAGTGGTAGCATAACATTTACATCTGTCAAAACTCACAAAACTGAGCACAATATGTACTGTATTTAAATCATACCTTGTAAACCTGGCTTTAAATAAGTTGTAATGCTTCCTAGTCAGTGACTTCAACACCATTTTAGCCAACTTGTATGAAATATATAGCACCACTATTTCCAAATATATTACAATGCTTCTCTCAAATGGAGAAATGCAAGGACCAAATAAAAATCATACAGTTTTGTGCAGTGAAGACACAAAAGACAAAAAACATTTCCCCCCTCCTTGTCTGCTACCTCGTCTTCAACCTATTTCCCTTTGCTGTTTCACGGTAGTTACAGTGAAGATTAAATCCTACCTTTGTAGACTGCTTATTGGAGATTAAGTAAATTCAAGGGTTGGGATGAAAACATTTTAAATGGTTCGAGTTTATTCAACATTTTGCCTAATAGCATTTTTGCTCATATATCTTATCAATTAAGGGGTAATTTTAGATAAGCGAACATCATTAGAAGGATGCATACTAAGTGTGGATATTGAAGCACTCATATTGGCCTCATCAAGAATAATTTGATTAAATAATTTGGACAGATTCCCTCTCTTTATAATTCTATGAGGAACAAAAATGGGAGAGCATCAGCTCCCTAGGGGAATGAATGAAATAGATAATCTTGTGGTCAAATGAGCAAAGAGAGGCACTTTACTAAAGATGGGGCTTTCTGTCTTCATTAGAAAAATTGAAGATGTTCTAAAGAACTCCATTAGGGATAATGGTGTCTCTTAGAAAAACTGTGCGCTTCATGGCTTAGGTACTTGATTAAACGGCTAATTCACCCTCTGCTTATCTAATTGATCTTGTTTTCTTCTCCTTCATCCTGCCCTTGAGATATCCCGAAGAAGTAGATTACAGGTAACCACTAATAGCTTCTTTCCCTTACTCATCCAGGCACGTCAAACTGTGTACTTCTATCATAGGTCCTCCCAATACCTGAAGATGATTGACTGAATTCTGGGGGTGACTACACTTCCTTTGGGAAGACAGCTCCTAGTTCTCCTGGGCATGGGAATCCCTTCTGAAAATGTAATTGCCTGTCATCGAGAAAAGAAAGAAGTCCTCTGTCATACTCACTCCCCTTCTTTTCGAGGAAAAGATCCTTTACTATTGTGGGCAAAAAGGGACTTGCCCCTTGATCCATATCCATATTCCCATTGAGGCCTGTAGGGAAGATTCATCTCGAGAGAGGAATGGAGGATATCCATGAGCAAACATGGCAGCCAACTGGCAGTTTCAAAGGGGCCTTGAAAATAAATCTATTTCTAGTTCGCCCTTCATGATATGTGATGTAGGAGTGCTTTCCAACTACTCTCTGTTGCCACACTGATGGTTGATGACATTTACATACATAGCACCATCATTCATTTATTTCAGACATATCCATGGAGCACCTGTGATGTGTCAGGTGCTTTTTTAGGCACCAGCAATACAATAGAGAACAAATAGACAATAATTAATCCCCTTGGGAATATACATTTCAGTAATGCAGACAGATAATAAAAAGATAAGTAAGACACATATATACATTTAAATTATAAGTATTTAATTATTGCTGAAAACAGCAGTACATTGGAAAACAATAAAAACTCATGTAAAATAATATAAAAATAGGAAAAATGATTCAAAATAAGATTATAAATATTAAAGACAAAGCAGTTTCATCATTGTCTAAGTGATTGATATGGTTTGGATGTGTCCTCACCCAAATTTCAACTTGAATTGTATCTCCCAGAATTCCCACGTGTTGTGGGATGGACGTAGGGGGAGGTAATTGGATCATGGGGGCTGATCTTTCCCATGCTATTTTCATGATAGTGAATAAGTCTCACGAGATCTGATAGGTTTATCAGGGCTTTCCACTTTTGCTTCTTCCTCACTTTCTCTTGCTGCCACCATGTAAGAAGTGCCTTTCACCTCCCGCCATTATTCTGAGGCCTCCCCAGTCCTGTGGAACTGTAAGTCCAATTAAACCTCTTTTCCTCCCCAGTCTCAGGTATGTCTTTATCAGGAGTATGAAAATGGACTAATACAGTGACATATCCAAAAATAATAATAGAACAAACGGTACATGGGTTCAGTACATTATTACAAAATGTTCTTAAAATAGTCTTGAATATTTGAAAAGTTAGTGCATTTCAAGGATAAAGAAAATATCCCGTGGAAAACTCAAAGTATTTACAAAATTTTAGAAAATAACATTCTCTTAAACTTGTTCATAATTATATTTAATGTCCAGAGTGTACAAAACTTTGTTATAAACCCAAGAAATTTTGTCCATAGCTAAGTTGTCCTTTGGGTCAGGAATACAAGTACTATCACCCAGACATTCTCGAATATGAGAGAAGGCATTCTCCATGAGCCTGACTTGAAAAATACTCGAGATCTGAGGACAGTATCTTTTCAACCATAAGTGAATCAGAATAGATAAAAAAAAAAAATAGATAAAAATCAGAAATGAAAAAGCTATGGTAAAAGACCTGACAGTCAACATAGAATCTATTTATTAAATTCTATAAAAAAGATGGAATTATGAGGACAAAACATAACGTATATGTAAAAACTGGAGAGTTAAGAGAAGGGGAGGCAGCTTAAGTATAAAGGGATTAATTTTCTCATATTAATAGTGGGAAGTCAATTGATGTGGCCTAACATTGAAAAACACAACCAAATACACATTCACACCATGATTTGAAACTCATGTTGTTTTTCATTATCTTCCTTTAAACTTGGAGAAATATTTTAGAAACTCATAGCACTCATGGTGAACAAATGTTTTCTTCTACTACGTAATAGGATCTTATTTTAGAAAATTATGCCTAATCATCTTGATCTCTGTATAAATGCATAGAAAAATAACACAGATAATGTTCACCAGATGTAGGAAGTGATTATTTCTGGGTGGCAGGATTTGGAATAATTTTCAACTTTCCTCCTTTAATTTTTCTATATTGCTTGACTAGTCATAAAGAGTACATATAATTTTTTATGTGAAAACAATTAATTTACAAAAGACATGCCTATAATCCTTTATTCAAAATCCTTGGGACGAGATATATTTCAAAGTTAGAATTTTTCAAATTTTAGAAAAATAATAGGGTGCTTATGGAACATCCTTTGAAAGTCTGGGCCAGCATCCCCAAATCAAGCATGTTAATACCACTATGGCAAAAATAAGAATATTCATACAAAAAAATTATGACTATAATTAACTTTTCTAATATCAGTTCAGGTCAGGAGTTATCAAACTGATAAATGATCATGATTTTTAGGCAAATCAACAAAAATGTTTTTACTTTCAGGGCTCTTTGATTATATTTAATAGTTTTATGGATAAGGAAATATGGATCATCATGCAACAGTTACCCATTTTTCAGGGTTTTGCTTTCTTTGGCTTTGGTTTCCTGTAGTCAATCATGTTCTGAAAATAGGCGAGTACAGTACAATCAAATGTTTTGAGACAGATTACATTTACATAACTTTTATTACAGTATATTGCTATAATTGCTTTATACTATTACAGTCATGTAATAATATAAAGTCATGGACCACATATATCATGGTGGTCCCATAAGATTATAATGAAGCTGAAAAACTTCTATTATCTAGTGATGCTTTGATGATCTATACCCTATGTAAGTCTAGGATAATATGTGTGTTAGTGCCTTAGTTTTTTTTTTTTTTATTTCAATGGTTTTTATTATATTTACAAAATTGTACAGCCATCACCATAATTTAATTTTAGCATACTTTTTTTTTTTTATTATACTTTAAGTTCTAGGGTACATGTGCATAACGTGCAGGTTTGTTACATATGTATACTTGTGCCATGTTGGTGTGCTGCACCCATCAACTCGTCAGCACCCATCAATTCATCATTTATATCAGGTATAACTCCCCAATGCAAATCCTCCCCCCTCCCCTCCTCCCCATGATAAGCCCCAGTGTGTGATGTTCCCCTTCCCGAGTCCAAGTGATCTCATTGTTCAGTTCCCACCTATGAGTGAGAACATGCGGTGTTTGGTTTTCTCTTCTTGTGATAGTTTGCTAAGAATGATGGTTTCCAGCTGCATCCATGTCCCTACAAAGGACGCAAACTCATCCTTTTTTATGGCTGCATAGTATTCCATGGTGTATATGTGCCACATTTTCTTAATCCAGTCTGTCACAGATGGACATTTGGGTTGATTCCAAGTCTTTACTATTGTGAATAGTGCCGCAATAAACAGGACATAGGCATGGGCAAGGACTTCATGTCTAAAACACCAAAAGCAACGACAGCAAAAGCCAAAATTGACAAATGGGATCTCATTAAACTAAAGAGCTTCTGCACAGCAAAAGAAACTACCATCAGAGTGAACAGGCAACCTACAGAATGGGAGAACATTTTTGCAACCTACTCATCTGACAAAGGGCTAATATCCGGAATCTACAAAGAACTCAAACAAATATACAAGAAAAAAACAAACAACCCCATCAAAAAGTGGGGAAAGGATATGAACAGACATTTCTCAAAAGAAGACATTCATACAGCCAACAGACACATGAAAAAATGCTCATCATCACTCGCCATCAGAGAAATGCAAATCAAAACCACAATGAGATACCATCTCACACCAGTTAGAATGGCCATCATTAAAAAATCAGGAAACAACAGGTGTTGGAGAGGATGTGGAGAAATAGGAACACTTTTACACTGTTGGTGGGATTGTAAACTAGTTCAACCATTATGGAAAACAGTATGGCAATTCCTCAAGGATCTAGAACTAGATGTACCAGATGACCCAGCCATCCCACTACTGGGTATATACCCAAAGGATTATAAATTATTCTACTACAAAGTGCCTTAGTTTTTAACAAAAAAGTTTAAAATAAAAAAAATTAAAAACAAAACAGTTTATAGGATAAGGATATGAAGAAATAAATTATTTTTGTACAGCCATATAATGTGTTTGTGTTTTAAGCATTTTATTAAAAGGGTCAAAATGTTAAAAAAAATTTAAAAGTTTGTAAAGTGAAAGTTATAGTAAGGTAAATGTTAATTTATTATTGAAGAAATTTAAAAAATAAGTTTAGTGTAGCCTGAGCATACAGTATTTATAGAGTCTACAGTCATGTACAGTAATGTCCTAGGCCTTTATATTCACTCGCCATTCACTCACTGACTCACCCAGAGCAACTTCCAGTCCTGCAAGTTCCATTCATGGTAAGTGCTCTATACAGGTGGACCATTTTAAATCTTTTATACGCTATTTTTACCGTACCTTTTCTATGTTTAGTTACACAAATACTTACCATTATGTTACAATTGTCTACAGTATTGGGTGCAGTAACATGCTGTACAGGTTCCTAGCCTATGAGTAGTAGGCTACACATATAGCCTAGATGTGTAGCAGGCTATACCATCAAGATCTGCGTAAGTATACTCTACAGTGTTCACAAAATGATGAAGTTGCCTAATGACAAGCGTCTCTGAACATATCCCCATCATTAACAATGCATTGCTGTATTAGTTACTATTGTTAATCTCTTACTGTACCTAATTTATACATTTATGAATTAAACTTTACCATAGGAAAAATCGGTATATATAGAGTTTGGTACTATTCACTGTTTCAGGCATCAACTAGGGTCTTGGAATGTATCCTCCCTCAGATAAGGGGAGACTTATTCAATTTGAATATACACTTAATGTAAGCAACTTAGCATCTTCCAATCATCCTAATGGGTAGCTGCTCCAATTCTTTATTCTCCACCTATTTTGCAAGCCACACAGTCATATCCTTTCTGCTATATACACCTTTCCTCAACTTCATCTTTACCCCTCACTTTCTCAGTTTCACCAACATAGGAAGGCAGGGTGGCAGAGTAGGAAATATTCTAAACAACAGGATTAAGAGAGTTTATTTTAGCTCTGCCATCTAACAGTTATGTGACTTTTGACAAGTCAGTGTCCTTGGTAAGACTCTCCACACAGCACCAGACATTTGTAGCACATATTACATCTAACTATACTTAGATATAAATCACATTTTATATCTAATTATTCAAGAGGTCAGTTGTAAAGGAAAAGAAGGAAGGGATTTGTTAAAAAAAAACGACAATGAGTGGCTGGGGAGCTGGGCTCAGGAGCTTTTTGTCTACGAGTGTCAGGTACATTTTAGCATTGACATACAGGCTTTGTTAGTGTCATAATCAAAACAAAATCTCCCTGCTTTCAAAAATATCTTTCAGATATTTTTATGTGCCAGTCTCTTTGATGTCAGAATATCCTAGGTTACCCTAACAATACATTTCATTTCTCCATGTTAGATAACTGAACACAAGTGTCAAACTAAATAAGGATTTAACTTGATGTTTTATGAGATCCAGTTGGATTCTAAACTCAGGTCTTCAGATCTATAAATGTACATATAGTCTAATAAAGAAAAATAAGCATCCCAGAAGTTTGCAGTTCTCCATTTCCATGAGTTATTCCAATAAGTTTAGAAATAATGAAAACATGAACTCTACCTGCTAAAATTCCTGTATAGTAAGCACGTAAGCATATTCATCAGACTTGGATTTGGGTAAAATAGCCTCATTCTAAAGAGCTTTTAGCTATGAAAGCAATGAAGCTGTGCTAAAAGATCACTTAAAGTCATAAAAAACACTTGAATTGCTGAAGCTCCGTCAGCAGAAGATCTGGAAAGATTGTATGGAGGAAATTTCCAACTTAACAAGACTTTTGCCTGTTAATAAGCTGCAATGGGAAGTCAGGCACTTGGGTTGCTGACTGACATGGAAAAACTTTTCAAACCACACATCCTTTTGGTAAGTTACTTTTCACAAAGGGAAATTCTGCCATGGATGTCTGGTTGCATCTGACAGCTGGGGTTGCCTATGTAAGAGATGTAAGATTCAACGTGGCACCATAGTTCTCATGCATCAAAGGAAAATAAAATAGAAAGAAACCAATGGCTTGTTTTCTCTGATTGGTGTCCAAATTACTGAGAGAGGTTCTATCTTTAAATTTTCTTAAGTACTGTGAGTACTGGATTAGTACCAAGAGGGTCTGTGTTTCTGGGCTTGTGCTCAAACCAGTAACCTCCTATTTCTCAGGCCACAAAACATAATGACTTCTGTGATGTTGGAGGCTCTGAAAGCACAGGTCTGGGGGACTGGACTTGGCCATGCTGTCAGACCATGCATTGAGTTCAACAATCCTCATCTTTTCAGAATCTTAGTTGGGATCAACTCAAGCTTATGCACTCAGAAATAAGTGCATGTACACACACTAACACACACACAGAGTCTCAGCAGATGGGATATTTTCTTTTTCAACAAACCAATTCATATTTCTTACAAACATGATGCCACATCAGCATTTCTTTCAGCCTGCAGAGTAGTTAACCGGATGCTGCCAACATGAAAGCTGTCTGTTTATTACTTAACTACTGGAAGAATCAGTTTCTTCTGTAAAATTAGATTCTCGTCCATGAATGCATCTCAGAAATGTCGTGATGTTTAGCTGAGTGTTTTTATGACAGTGCATTTTACCTTAAAATCCTACACCAGCATTCCCAATGTGTCCAAAAGGAGATAAGTCTCCAAAAAGGCTAATAGGTATTTTGCAAAAATAAAATAAATGAATTCAATTGCCAGCTCAAATTAAGTTGGGGAAAGCTTAGGTTAAGCCAAGTGCCTTTACTGTAGGTCATACCAGAGCCTGTAAGTCCCTAATGTGCAATAAGGATTTCCAAGGGAATGGTATGCAATGTAGTACTGCCCAGTGTGCCTTACCTTGGAATTATTTTTCAATAAGCATCTCAGGAGATATTTTCTGGAACACACTGAACCTTAAAAGGCAAGTCACATTAGAGTGGGTATAAGATGAACTGAGCAGCCTGGTTAGAACCTTAATGGAATTAAACTGAAAGCATAGCAACGTCCATGTTTCTGCTCAAAGGGGAATCTATTTTCAGTTTGGAGCATCAATCATAAAAATACTTTTCATGCTGGAAAGTAGGTAAAAGCCTCATCACTTCTTCACAGTTTAGACAGGACACATAGGGACAGAAGGCTGATTACACAGTGCTGCTCAGGGTAGACAGCAAGGCTGTGACATTCCTAAGCTGACTGGTAAGTGACTAGTGGGAGCCATTTGCAGAGCATGTTGGAAGATGCAAAACTCCCTTATGGGTAACACTGAAAAAAATCTTATTTGATAATTCTATTGAAAAATTTCTTATGTGACTACATCAGCCTTGAGAAACGTGCGACACATTAGTCAGAGAAGGGTTACTAGAACATGGTTGACTGAAGAAGAAGAGAAATTCAACAAAACCAAAGAGCAAGTCTCTTAAATGTGCATAGATTCCAACTAGCAGGGATGGAAAATGGGAAATTATGAGAACACTGTCATATTCTGTTTCATTATATAAATTATTCTTTAATTATATGCTAGAATACATGAAATATACGTTTTATGGAGTAAATTCATGATTCTCTTTCACATTGTGTTCATAAAGCTTCAATTCTTCCAGATGTTATTGTAGACAAATATCTGGACAAGAAGGATTCCATATTCATGCATAGAGATCCCAGATCAGCAGCCTCCCTTTCAGGATTTGGTTCTAACAGTGGTCTCTCCCTACATGTGGTGTTACTATTATTATTTACTTATGCAAGCCCAAGGGAAAGTCCAGGCTTATTAACCTGGGAACATTAAATGAGCATTAATGTTCATGCAACAAATAGGCTAATTTGCTCCTAATGGTGAACTTAACATAATATCCACTCCCAGATTAACATTTGAATCGGAAAAGTTGATATTCCTAATTCCAATTGTTATTATCCAGAATATTCTAGAGTTACTTTATGAACTTAGTATAGAAAATAATAATAATAACAGCTACCATTATGGAGTGCCTACAGTACAATATATCCAAGTGGTAAAGCCAGCATCTGAACCCAGGTTTGTTCACCAAAACCTCCCGACTCACCACACTGACTCAGGAAGTACTACTCCAAGAAAGTTTTGAACAAAGTTAACAGTGAAATTATGCAACTATCGACCAAAACTTACAACCTTCACTACAAATGATCCCAATGCCTCAGGACTGTGGTTTGCCAATGAGTGGCTCATGGAAGAGGGTATAGTTGGAACCCTAGAATTTTAGAATACCTACATATTGGGTTTTTTCAATATTAGCAAATGGGTAGACTGATAGCAAAGAGTAGGATTATTGAGAACTTATCTAGAAGAACTCTATGTGGTTTTTAGACGGAGAGTACAAATCTGACTAATTCTTTGTTTTTTTCTGAAGGAATAAATAAGGAAGGGGATTGTATTAACTGCTGAATGTAAATTATTTAGTCTAAAAAGAAAGGTTGAGAATCTTTCACCCCCAGTGCATTTAAAAAGGAGTCATTGGCCGGGCACAGTGGCTCACGCCTATAATCCCAACACTTTGGGAGGCCGAGGTGGGCGGATCACCTGAGGTCAGGAGTTCAAGACAGCCTGGCTAACATGGTGAAACCCTATCTCTACTAAAAAATACAAAAAATTAGCTGGGCACAGTGGTGGGTGTCTGTAATCCTAGCTACTTGGGAGGCTGAGGCAGGAGAATCGCTTGAACCTGGGAGGTGGCGGTTTCAGTGAGCTGAGATCATGCCATTGCACTCCAGCCTGGACAACAAGAGCAAAACTCAAAAAAAAAAAAAAAAAAATCATCACTGATTTGAAAAAAAAAAAAAAGTTTTATCTAGGAGAAGGATTGATTTGGAGAAGAAGCTAAGAGCACAAAAAGTTGGATGTAATAATATAAGGATAGAGCTTGCCAAGACACAGGAAGTAGTACCCATTTCATTTAACATACCTATAAATTATCCAAATGAGGAAGTGGCAAGATATTACCATCACTGCAAACAATATTAGACCTTCCTGAGAGCTAAATATGGCATCAACAAAGATGAACTGGAATGAAATGTTGTGAAGATTCCATAAAACCAGGTACATGGAAGCAAAGGTAGTAGATGAGCTGTAATCCATGTATATTAGGAAAGAGTCTAGCAGCCCTGCCCACTGCTTCCTGGGGACATTTGTTTGACCTGTTCCAACAGCCCTGCCCCGCAAAGTGGTATACATCACCAGAAAGAACAACAGAAGGAAAAACAGACAAAGGAAATCTTTACCCTCTCCCAGCAAGATCTAAACCCAGAGAGCATAGGGATGTCCTCTAACCAAGGGAGAGGAGGTGGAACAGGAAACAAGAAGGATATTCCCATGCCCACTTCCCTGGTACAGGTTTCTGAGGCTAAGTCAACTACAAAAGGGAAAAAGCCTTAAAATGAGTGAGAAATTAAGATTGTGATGCTAGACTACTCTAAACACTTAATATCTGAAAGTGATTCAAAAAGACCCGAGGTCTGCCCAAAATTTTCATGAGGGTCAAAGAAGAACAATTAAATAACACAGGTTTAAAAAGATAGGGCTGAGAAAGAAAAAAGCTGCTCTCTACTTGCACTTTACTGAGTTCAACCTTTTTGAATAAATGGACAATAAGTACAACATCCACCTCTTACATCATCTCATAGCTGTCTATTTTTCCTTCATAGCTCTTACCAATGCTTGAAATTAAATATTTATATTGTTATCTAATTCATGTTTTCCCCAACCAGATGGTCAATTTTATGAGACCAGAGACTTTGTCTGTTGTCTCTTTTTTGTTAATTGTTGTTTTCCTACAATGTGCTTGACACACAGTTGGCACTGGATAAATATTTGTTAGGGGATTGAATGCGAGTTGAAAACTCTATAAAATTCCAGTTATTGGAACTTAAGAAAAACGTGACAGAGCTAGAAGAGTTCAGAGATGATGCTTAATTAGATAAGGAGATTTATAAAACACTGTTTAAGGATAGAATAACAGATCAGGCTTTAGAAATGGGAAATGCCAGTCGACACAGCTATAAGAGACTAGAAAGAGACTGATATGGATAGGGTCGATGTGAACTAGTTAGCCAAACCCCCAAACACAAAAACCAGTACTTACATCTTAAATGTATTCTTTTGGAATGTATTAATCTAAGAAATGTTTCAGCTAAGAGCATAAATACATTTTTTTAAAGTATAAGATACATTTATCAGTAAGAAGTTGGCAGGGGAACTACAATGTTTTAGACCAAATGTTGGAGGTTCTTTGAAAAAAAATCTTACTCTCTCATAAATTATCTCCTTATCACTATTAGAAAACAGTGCTGAGTTGGGTCATCTTAGGATGCTGATCCCAAACTGTGATTCCTATTTGCTTACGAATTCTAATGGGCAGTGGGAAAGTTGTTGAGTATTAAATACTTGGTTATCTCTGTGTTTAGAAAAAATGTGAATAGGCCTTTAGCCAATTAATTTGAATAAGCTCTCTAATGGGTAATGTTATTGTAGCAGTTACTGTGTGCAACAAACCACAACAAAACTTAGCTTAGAACAATCCTAGTATTTGTTTTGCTCATGAATCTGCACTCTGCCTGGGCTCAATGAAAATGCTTCATTTCTACCCGACTAGGTGTGGGCCAGGGCAGTGAAAAGGCAGTGGGGGCAATTAAAGGCTTGTTCACTCACATGGCTGGTGACTGATGCTGGCTGTTGGCTGGGAACCTCAGTTCCTCTACATGTGGGTCTCTTCATGTAGCTTCTCCATATGAACTAGTTTAGGCTTCTTCACAGCCAAGAGGCTGGGCTTCAAGAACAAGCAACTGAGAGAAAGAGGGAGAGAGAGAGGAAGCAATGCAAAGCTGAATCACTGTTACGACCTAGACTCAGAAGTCAAATAGCATTCCTTCAGGCATACTGGTCTGTTGTTTGGAAGAGTCACGAGGCTCTGACCAAATTTGACAAAAAGAGACACAGTCCCAGGCCCTTGGAGGGAGGAAAAGTTCATATGCATATTGGTGCAGCTATCTTTGGGAAACACAGTCTGTTACAGCTTTACTAGAAGAGTCTGTTCTTAAGATTTCCTATTTTTCTCTGTAGAGAACTAAAAACCAAGTAGAATGTAAATAGCAATGGATAGAACTGAGATGTATTGTCCAATATGGCACAAGCCTTGCGCTTCAGTCAATCATTTCAAATATTTACTTATTATTTAGAAATCGGTAAATAACTTTTTGGTAGGTAAATTTTGAAGTAAATTTTTCACTAAGAATTCTAATTTGGGACAATATAAGAAGCCAGCGAGAGTTTTTTTTTTTTTTTAAGTAAATAAAGGCAGAATTTTAGGAAGCTCAAATTATCTCATTAGCATCAGTTAGTAAATCAAATCAGTATAACCTTCCCAAGTCTTGGTATTATGCTCTGTGAGTTTTCAGGGCAAAGCAATAGGCCAACATTTACTTTTAATGTTTAACAAAGAAAAATAAAAATTATAACTTATCTTATGCTTAAAATAAAATTAAAAATTATGTTGAGAAAATTCTCTGTCAAAATAAGACTACCCTAACATTTTGAAATGGGGGAAATAGAATAATAATGTTATGAATAATTAGTGTAATGTAATGAATAATGATTTAGAATGAAATGGAAAAGATAATAGAAAACTCCAATGCCCCAACATATTTCTCTCTGCTGTATTTATATCTATATGCTACTTATGCAAGTTATTACTTCTAGTCATTCTCTCTCTGTGTATACATACACACATATAATTTGAATTTTTAAATCTTGGTTTCACACTAGATGTGTGCTCACTCCAGGCTCCTAACACACTGAATGCTGTAGATATTTGATGCATATTGAAAAAATTGAATGACAATGAAGTGAGGTATATTTTGTACATCGTTTATGGCATGTAAACCTTAAGAACTTTGAGTAGTTGGTTGGTTTGAAAGAATCTCTTTTTGGACCGAGCAAAGAGCTTTGCATTGTGGATTTTTTCCCATCTTGCAACTATAAGAAAGAACATGTATCAGGTGGATGATGCTTGAGGAGGGGAAAGAGTACTCGCTTTGCTTTATTGCTCACAGATTACTCCAAATTATCCTCACAGGCATCTGCCTCAATTAACATCCAATCTATTACTCTTCTACTTTTATTCTCAAGGAGGAACATCTTTATAGCATGGTTGGTTTTGCTCCCCCACCTCCCGCCGTAAACAAAACATCTTGCTAAATTACTTTTCACAAAAGCCACTTTTAGATAGATGTTATGTTTTAAGATAAAAGCCTGAGGAACACATTGCTGAGTTTTTCGAAAAAGAAAAACGGTACACAGGGCCCTGAGTGTGTCCACACAATACCCAGAGTACCCAAGAGTTGATCATGGGAGCTCCAGTTTTTAATTCATCTGAACTGGCTTGAATATCACCTATGACCTAAGCAACATTAGTAAACCACTTAGCATCTCTGAAACTCAGTTTACTTGTATATAAAATGGGAATAATGCTCCCTGTCTTGCAGGACTGTCACAGGAATTAAGTGACATAGCATGCAAGAGTGACCAGTACTAAATAAATAATCCATACATACTATTTTGTCACTTCCCCCCAACTTGGTTGCTACATTTTTCTCTTATTAATTTTTTAACTTTTCTGTTTTGTTTTTAATGTGGTAAGTGAAGAGTTTGAAATTACACACACAGACACACACAAATCTTTCTGCTTTTTAAAGGAACATTCCTTTCTCCTTCTTTCCTCTTTTCCTTCTTTCTTTGTTCTTCCCTTTCCTTTCCACAGATATTTTCAGTATTTGATATGAGCCAGCCACCAATTATCCAGTATTGAGCAAAGCAGCAGGTCCCTTTCTTTACACTGCTTAGCATCTATTAGGACGAAAGAGCATGTGAATAAATAAATAAGTAGACTCATCTATCATCACAGCTGAGAAAGAATGGTGTTGAAAGTTCTAGAAGTGACCTTCATAGACAGGATGGTCAAGAAAGGTCTTTGTGAGGAGGCGATAAATAGAGAAGTAAAGAAGAGTGCGCCGCTTAATTCCATTTAGAGATTGCACTCTATTCTCTGCCTTTCTCGACCTTCCTCATGCTGGGGGCAGGCTGGGATCCTGAAGATTGCGTTCCCTGTGCTCCCTTGACCTCAGGCTTGCTGGTGGGTTCTGACAAAGTGAGACAGTGGCTAAAGATCGAGGGGCAGGAGGATAGAGATCAGGGTGTCCCATGATTTGATGTTACACCTGCGTCTGTAGCTGTATGCCTCCCCAAGGCAGCTCCCATTGGAAGAGCCCTTCCCCAGGGTTCTGGATCATAATGGGCTCAGACAGTGCCACTTCCTTCCTCTCTTTACGTCTTCAGCCCACAGGCCGATCATGGCTTAGGGGTGTTGCTAGTCTCTGGGTGTCTCACCCTTTGAGAAAGGAGTTGGCAAGGCTGGTTTCACAAGATACAGGTCACAAAGATGCTACTGATAAAACTGGGTGCAGTAAAGAGGTCAGCCAAAACCAAGATGGTGATGATAGCAATCCTGTTCGCCCTCACTGCTCATTTTACACTAACTATAATAATTCACATGCTCAAAGTCACTCCCATCAGCACCATGACAGTTTACAAATGCCACGGCAACACTGGTAAGTTATCCTATATGATCTGAAATGGGGAGGCACCCCCTCAATTCTGGGAATCCCCCAACCTTTTTCCAGAAAATTTATAAATAATCCACCCCTGGTTTAGCATGTGATCAAGAAATCACCATAAAAATACCAACCAGCAGCCTGGGGAGCTGCTCTGCCTGTGGAGTAGCCATCCTTTTATTCCTTTACTTTCTTAATAAACTTGCTTTTGCTTCACTCTGCCAGCTCACTCTTGAATTCCTTCCGCACAAAGCCAAGAATCTATATGGCCTCCCCAGCTGAAAGTTCTGGAAGTGACCTTCATAGACAAAATGGTCAAGAAAGGCCTTTGTGAGGAGGTGACTGTTAAAACCTAAGTCGGACAATGTCATTGCCCTGCTCAAACCTCTGCAAGTTCTCCAGTTTCGGGGTTCACCCTGGGACGCCTTTATTATTTGTCCCTAACCCAGCCCTCGCCTCTGAAGTCTCTTCAACCTGGCCCATGTGGTATGAATTCTGTTTCTAGCCTAGAACCTGAGTGTTGCAAAAAGGAGATTCACGTGAAGGCATTGGGAGGGGCCGTGCAAGAGAGGAAACAGCATGTGGATGAAGGACCCAATACAGGAAAAGTCTGGAGTGTTTGTGAAGTTAGGAGGGTTGTGTGACTGAAGTCCCACCAGTAAGGGGAAAATGGCTTGAGATGGTTGTGGAGAGGCAGGCAGGGGCAGACAGTTGGGACCTTGAGGCTACCTAAGAAGCTTGGGTTTTACTTTATGAGTGAACTCATGAGTTCTCACTCTTATAAATAAGACAAGTTACTTGCTAATTCAAATTGTTCTTTATTTAACCAGGAGGAAAGAAAGCCAGGAATGAATGAGGAGCTTTTGCTTCTCAAGAGAAGAATTATACATATAGATATAGATATAGATAACCTTTTTGTTATCATTGTTGTTATTCTTTTCATAAAATGCTTAATTTAGAATGCATACCTAGAATAAAACGTGGTTTGGGCTATAAAAATACACTTTACTGTATTGAAATCTTCAAGCACAGTTTTATTTCTATCATGTTGTACTTTATAAAGGTAAGGGATTATTACTGCTGCTCTGATAAGGTCAAAGCATATCTTTTTTTATCAGTGGATTAGCTCCATTTATTTCCTTATTGCTAAGCATAGTCAATTTATTTTAAGCTTACTTCAGTCTAAATCAGTGAATCTGTGCATCCTTCTGTTCCTCTACTTGCCATTGAAACATTATCTATCTAAACCAAAGCAGCATGAAACCAAAGAGACTAAGGAGCAAATCTCTCCAGTGGGTCCACATTGTCATTTTTTTCCTACTCATTTCCAAGAGATCTTTGCATCTCCTGCTTAAAAGATGCACAAACCAGACCTCTCCCCGAACCACCTGGATGGCTGCAACAATGCTTTTCATCACTGCAAAGTAAACTTTAATTCCAAGCAAAATGTACCCTTTGCCAAGTTTCTTCTTCCTCATTGTCCACTTCTGAACTTTCCTCTCAATCTCTCCTTTTTCACACTTGGCTTGAGCCATTCCTGGCTGTTACTGCTCTTGGGAGCTGATTTGGATACCTTCTTACATCAGCACTCCTATCTGATCTAGCACTGTCTTCTCTATATGGTACCAGATAAATCTACCTACAGCATCTCTTTCCTCACTTCACAATCCCCAAATTTTGCTATTCACAAACCTAAAATGCCTTTTCTTTGTTTACATCAAAACATCCAAACCTTCCTGCCTGACTTTCAAGACTTTCCTTATCTGCCTCCAAATTTCCTTTGCATCAGGCCAACAACCTTAGAATCATCCTTTAATTCTTTTGTGCTTTCACATCCTACACCCAATCTACTAAGAAAATTTTGTAGACTCTACCCTCAAAATATATATAGAACCCAACCACTTCTTATCACTTCCAAGCTACCACCCGGTCCCAGCCACCACAATCATCTCTACTGGATGACAGCTTTTTCCTACTATCTCTGCTTTTATCACTGCAGCCCATTCTCCACATTCTAAATCAGACAATGTCACTGCCCTGCTCAAACCTCTGCAAGTTCTTTATATTTCACTCAGATTAAAGCCAAAGTCTCGGGCCAGGCTTGGTGGCTATGACTGTAATCCCAGTTCTTTGGGAGGCCAAAGTGGGATGATTGCTTTAGCCCAAGGAGTTTAAGACCAGCATGGGCAACATAAAAACCCTGTCTCTACAAAAAATTTAAAAAATTAGCCAGGCGTGGTGGTCCATGCCTGTAGTCCCACCTACTAAGGGGCTGAGGCAGGAGGATCGCTTGAATCCAGGAGTTTGAGGCTGCAGTGATCATACCACTGTACTCCATCCTGGGTGACAGAGTGAGACCCCATCACACACAAACCCAAAAGTGAAAATTTCTAGAATGAACTGCAAGGCTCTACATGATCTGCAGGGTGCCATCCCTTGGCCCCATGCCTTTTGATGCTGTAACTTCATCTCCTACTACTTTTTCTCTCCCCGCCCTCATACATAAATCTTCTTGAACACACTAGGCATGCTCCTGCCTTAGAGCCTTTGCACTTGCTCTTCTCTCTCCCCGCAACATTTTGCCTCTGAACATGATATGGTTTGGATCTGTGTCCCTACCCAAATCTCATCTCAAATTGTAATCCTCACAATCTCCGCATGTCAAGGGACGAGGTGGGAGGTGATTGGATCACAGGGGTTGTTTCTCCCATGCTGTTCTCATGACAGTGAGTTCTCACAAGATCTGATGGTTTTATAAGGCCGTTTTCCTTGCTCTTGCTCACTTTCTCTTTCCTGCCACCATGTGAAAAAGGTCTTTGCTTTCCCATCTGCCATGATAGTAAGTTTCCTGAGGCCTCCCCAGCCATGCAGAACTGTGGGTCAATTAAACCTCTTTTCTTTCTAAATTACCCAGCCTCAGGCAGTTCTTTATAGAGGTATGAAAACAAACTAATAGAAGACTCTGTACAGATAACCCCTTCACCTTCAAGTTTAAGCTCAAATGCAACCTCTTCAATGAAGCCTACCAGAAACACCTGCATCAGTCAGGATAGGCAACATTATCGTCTGATAATAACAACCTTCAAAGCTCTGCACCTTAACACAACAAAAATTTATTTCTAGCTCATGTAATACATCTACCTAGGCTGCCAAGGTAGTTCTGCTTGTTCTATTCACTCAGGAACCTAGGCTAATGATGGTTCCATTTCAACATGTACTAGACTATCACCATGCAGAGGAAACAGGAGCTGCCTTGTCCTACCTGGGTCTTACATATGTCTGCACCCAGCAGACACACGTTGCTTCTACATACATCTAACTTATTAAAGCAAGCCATATGGCCGTGCTTAACTTCAAAAGATCAAACGAAAACAACCTACTAACAAGTGCCTGAAAAGAAGAGAATCAGAATGTATTAGTTATCCTGTATTAGATATCTCTTGTCACAGTAATGCCACATAGCAAATAACTGAGATATCCCAATGGCATGCAACATTAGTGTTTATTGCTCATGCTTCTGGGGCAGTTGGATAGGTGGCTCTGCTGCTTTTGATGTGCAGGAGACAGCTTGCGTTGGCAAATCCAGGCTCATCTCATGTGGGATCTCTGCTCTGTGTGGCTCTGAACCTCCAGTGGGCTGGGTCAGGTGTGTTCTTACAGTGACTGCAGAGGTACAAGGGAGAGCAAGCAGAAACACCCAAGGACTCTTGGGGCCTGGGCTTCCTGGCTGAAAATAACAAACTGAAAGCTCCTATTTCTCCATCCACCAACTCTAACTGTCAAGGTTATAATATTTACATTGTTCTTTATAACTATTAAGTGTTCCATGTTCTTTCTATGTATTGGTTCTAAATATTGAAAGAAACAAACAGCATTTACAGTATTATGATAATATCAATGTTTTCCATTAGATTGCCATTAGCTGCAAGTAATAGAATATTTAATGTTAAAAAATATATGAAATGTCATTGTTTTGGACTGAGCTTCTGTACTAGACCCCAACAGACCTGACCAAACCAAAATGGAGTCACTCATGCTAAATGCCACATAGTTAAACTGAACTTTAAGGAAGCAGACAGATCCAAAAAACAAATGAATTTTCCCTTAAAATGGGAGATGCTAGTCTACCAGAGTCAGCATAATAAGGAAGTCCCCTTACCTTTAACCATTACCAAAAAACAGTAACCTGATGTTAATCAATGAGCTTTTTAAAAAAATTCTTTTGCTCTGTTTCCTTGTTATGACCTTTAAGAACTCACTCTTCTGCTATTGCCCAATGTGAGCTCTCTTTCTATTTTGTAGAATGGAGGCAGCTCCAATCCATGAATTGCAAATAAAAGCCAATTAGATCTATAACTAAATTTGTTGTGATTTTGTCTTTTGATAGTGGCTAAAAACTCTTAAAGAGTAAAGTGTTTACTGCCTCACATAATAAATAGGCTATGTTAGTTATTTTGAATTTACAGAATGTTTAGCATTTGAGCTTTTTTGTAAAATCATTCTCATGGCTTTTTCCTCAGAGCTGCAACATAACTATAGGGGCTTCAGAGATCATATCCTTATAAAACAACATGCAGAGTAAGAAAGGAACAAGTCATTCCCTATGTCCCTCTTGCGGAGTGAGAAAATGTTTTGCTGGAAACCCTTCTAATAGATTTTCACTTTTATCTCACTGGCCAAGATTACACCCCATGCCAGTGCCTACACTAATCATTTGGAAGGAGAACAGAGTTTCCATGATTGGCTTAAACCAATCATCCTTCATTCCGTGGACTGAGATGAATCCCATGTAATATATATCTAAACATAACTTGAGTATTGTTGAAAAGAATGAGGGAGAGAATAATTGATAAGTAGGCAACAGTGTCCATCTTTGCTACCCAACATCTCTACAAAGACTTTGTCCCATAAATAATTTTCAAAAATGATCAATGCTACACAGAACACACTCAACCACTCCTCAAAGAAGACCCCAAGTCTCATCAGTTGCTGTATTAAACTCCAAGTTAAGTAACTCTGGAGTTATGCAGTATTCTCTATTATAATAACTAAATATGATTTCTTGTGGTCCAGGAACCTATGTCTAAAATAGACAGGTTATTTACCTAAATATACTCAACATGTAATGGTGGAGAAGGATCTGGGAAACTTCCATTTTTAAGTATCCCATTTGAAGAAGGGTAGAATAAGAAAGTATACAAAAGAACATAAGATCATGGCAGATGGGAGACAGGACTAGATTACAGCTCTGGACAGAGCAGTGTGTGGAGACTCACTTTGAGAATTTTAGCTCCAGATTGATTACAAGAACAAACCAGCAATGCTGAGAGGATCCAAAGACCCTCTGAAGGAAGTGGGCTGCTCCTGCAGGACCCAGGAGACACCCCAAATACTATGAGTGCCCCCACTGTGAAAGTGGGAAAGAGAAAGCCTCTTCTCCTGAACACACACCCCCACTGGAGAAGCTGAAGGTCTGTTTTTGGGAGAAGTTTCCAACCTTACCTGGAGCTGAGTCAATTTGGAGAGCTGAGTGAAATACAGGGGTAGAGGAAACAGCAGAAAGGCCCTGGGAGCTCGATGGGTCCACAAGCAGGCCATTCCTGCCTGACAACACAGGGATCCATTGCGGGGGCAGCCAGAGGAGTGGAGGGATAAAACTCCACAGGGAGAAGGAAATCTCTAGCTGAACTGTGTAACAATTTGAATGGAATGAGATTCCTCCTGACCAGAACTCAAGGGAGGGTGCAAATCCAGTGTGCAGACTCCACAGGCAAGGGAGTAACCAAGCCCTTTTCTTTCGCAGCTGGTAGGCAGGTAACTTGGGACAAGTTCTCAAGCCCAGCCCACCCACCACCTGGAAAAGAATCGGGGCAGTTGTGGGGGCACACAGTGGTAGTGAGATGGGCCCTTCGGTTTGCATGGGAGCTGGGTGAGGCCAGTGACTGCCAGATGTAACCCACTTCCCTGACAATCCGCATGACTCAGCAGTGGCAGCCATAATCCTCCGAGGTACACAACTCTAGTGACCTGAGAATCTCACCCCCATCCCCCACAGCAGCTGCTGCAGGACCCACTCAAGGAGGGCCTGAGCTCAGACATGCCTAGCCCTGCCCCCATCTGGTGGTCCTTCCCTATTCATCCTGATAGCACAAGACCAAGGGCATATAATCTTGGGAGTTCTAGGGCCCTGCTCAACACTGGTCCCTTTCCACACTGCTGTAGCTGATGCTTTCTGGAAAGCACCACCTCCTGGCAGGAGGCCAACCAGCACAAAACTAGAGCATTAAACAACCAAAGCTAAGGATCCTCATGGAGTTCATTGCACACCCCCACCACCTCCACCAGAACAGATGCTGGCATCCACAACTGAGAGACCCATAGATGGTTCACATCTCAGGACTCTGTGCAGACAACCCCCCTACCAACCCATAGCTGGGTAGACCTGCTGGGTTGCTAGACCCAGAAGAGCGACAACAACCACTGCAGTTCGGCTCACAGGAAGCCACATCCATAGGAACCCACATCAGGGGAACACACTGTGGGACAAAATAATCTTAACAACAGCCTTCAGCCCTGGACCTTCCCTCTAACAGAGGCTACCCAAATAAGAAGGAACCAGTAAACCAACCCTGGTAATATGAAACAGCAAGGCTCTTTAACACCCCCCCAAAAATCACACTAGCTCACCAGCAATGGATCCAAACCAAGAAGAAATCCCTGATTTACCTGAAAAAGAATTCAAGAGGTTAGTTATTAAGCTAAATCAGGGAAGCACCAGAGAAAGGCAAACCCCAATGCAAGGAAATCCAAAAAACAATACAAGTGAAGGGAGAACTATTCAAAGAAATAGACACCTTAAAGAAAAAAACAACTCAAAATTCAGGAAACATTGGACACACTTACAGAAATGCAAAATGCTCTGGAAAGTCTCAGCAATAATATTGAACAAGTAGAAGAAAGAAATTCAGAGCTCAAAGACAAGGTCTTTGAATTAACCCAATCCAACAAAGACAGAAAAATCTTAAAGCAAATCCTGGAAACACATCAAAACAGAACCCCTTTAAAGCATAAATCACACAGGATTCATAAAACAAAAATACAAGTTAAAAAGCAAAAACAAAAAACAAACAAACAAAAAACTAAGTACACAGGCATCAAAGAGCAAAATGAATGCAACGACACCTCACATTTCAATACTAACTTTAATGCAAATGGCCTAAATGCTCCACTTAAAAGATATAGAACCGCAGAATGGATAAGAACTCATGAACCAACTATTTGCTACCTTCAGGAGATTCGTCTAACACATAAGGACTCACATAAACTTAAAGTAAAGGGGTGGAAAGAGGCATTTCATACAAATGGACACCAAAAACAAGCAGGGGTAGTTATTCTTATATCATACAAAACAAACTTTAAAGCAATAGCAGTTAAAAGAGGCAAAGAGGGACATAATATAATGGTAAAAGGCCTTGTCCAACAGGAAATGATCACAGTCTAAACATATATGCACCTAACACTGGAGCTCCCAAATTTATTAAAAAATTACTAATAGACCTAAGAAATGAGATAGCAACACAGTAATAGTGGGGGACTTCAATGCTCCACTGACAGTACCAGACAGATCAAGACGGAAAGTCAACAAAGAAACAATGGATTTAAACTATACCTTGGAACAAATAAACAGATATATACAGAGCATTTCATACAACAACTGCAGAATACACATTCTATTCAACAGCACATGGAACCTTCTCCATGATAGACCATATGATAGTAATAACCATACTACCATAAGCAATCTACAAATTTAATACAATTCCCATCAAAATACCACCATCATTCTTCACATTCTTCACAGAATTAGAAAAAAAAACTCTAAATTCATATGGAACCAAAAAAGACCCCACATAGCCAAAGTAATACTTAGCAAAAAGAAGAAATCATCTGGAGGCATCACACTACCTGATTTCAAACTATACTATAAGGCCATAGTCACCAAAACAGCATGGTATTGCTATAAAAATAGGCATATAGACCAATAGAACAGAATAGAGAACCCAGAAATAAACCCAAATACTTACAGCCAACTGATTTTCAACAAAGCAAACAAAAATATAAAGTGGGGAAAGGGCACCCTTTTCAACAAATGATGCTGGGATAATTGGCTAACTACATGTAGGAGAATGAAACTGGATCCTTATCTCTCACCTCGCACAAAAATCAACTCAAGATAGATCAACTTAAACCTAAGATCTGAAACTGTAAAAATTCTAGAAGATAACACTGGAAAAATCCTTCCAGACTTTGGCTTAGGCAAGGTTTTCATGACCAAGAACCCAAAAGCAAATGCAATAAAAAACAAAGATAAATAGCTGGGACCTAATTAAACTAAAAGAATTTTTGCATGGCAAAAGGAACAGTCAGCAGAGTAAACAGACAATCCACAGAATGGGAGAAAATCTTCACAATCTATACATCTGACAAAGGACTAATATTCAGAATCTACAATGAACTCAAACAAAGCAGTAAGAAAAAAAAAACAATCTCACCAAAAGTGGGCTAAGGCCATGAATAGACAATTCTCAAAACAAGATACACAAATGGCCAAAAAACGTATGAAAAAATGCTCAACATCACAAATGACCAGGGAAATGCAAGTAAAAACCACAATGTGATACCACCTTACTCCTGCAAGAATGGCCATAATCAAAACATCAAAAAACAGTAGATGTTGGTGTGGATGCAGTGATCAGGGAACACTTCTATATTGCTGGTGGAAATGTAGAGTAGTACAGCCACTGTGGAAAACGGTGTGGAGATTCCTTAAAGAACTAAAAGTAGAACTACCATTTGATCCAGCAATCCCGCTACTGGGTATCTACCCAGAAGAAAAGAAGTTATTATGCGAAAAAGATACTTGTACATGCATGTTTATAGCAGCACAATTTGCAATTGCAAAAATGGGGAACCAACCCAAATGCCCATCAGTCAATGAGTGGATAAAGAAACTGTGAGATATATTAATATATATATTATATGATGGAATACTCTTCGGCCACAAAAAGGAATTAATTAACAGCATTTGCAGTGACCTGGATAAGATTGGAGACTGTTATTCTAAATGAAGTAATTCAGGAATGAAAAACCAAACATCATGCATTCTCATTGATATGTGAGAGCTAAACTATAAGGATACAAAGGCATAAGAATGATACAATGGACTTTGGGGACTTTGGGGGAAGAGTAGGAAGGGGGTGAGGGATAAAAGACTACAAATAGAGTGCAGTGTATACTGCTTAGGTGATGGATGCACCAAGATCTCACAGATCACCACTAAAGAACTTACTCATGTTACCAAATACTACCTGTACCCCAATAACTTATGGGGAAAAAAAGAGGCAGCTGGACAGAAAAAAAAAAGAAAGTATACAAAAGACTGACTGGCTCACGTCCTGTGGCTTGCTAACTCTGTTCTCTGGAAGGATTTCTCCTGCCCAACATCTTTTATGCCTGATTATCCCATCTTGGAAAACAGTGCTTGCCTGTTATACTCTAAAACCACAGTTCATTGAAGAGTTCTAGGAGCTACAGAGATTTAGCACCCTACTTCTCTCAAATGAGTTCAAAAGTCCTGTTGTCTTTCTAAAAGTTGAACAATCCCAGGTGTACATCACTACGCATGAATTTTATTTGGCAATACAGTCCCCTTAACAACTAAGTTGACTTTCAATGTACTTGTTTCTAGCCACTTCCATAAACTATATAACTATCAATGGTAAGGCTCTTGCCTACATACAACCTTTGAGAATTCCTGTCTTATCTTCTTCTGCTGCTAAGTCTACTGTTTTCCTGCCTCTGTGTGTTCTACCTGATGTGGAAGTAGATCATAAAGTATTGTCTTGTATTACATAACAAGAAATCTAACTCCATTTTTAAAATGTTTTATTGCTTGCAGATTTTAAGTCTCACCCCTCCCTCTTCCCTGTGTGTTCCACATCTGGACAAGCTGATAAGAAAGTGAGGATGCTCCCTTCTTTTGTTCCAATGGGAGATACAAACAACGCAAGTCCTTTCCAGTGCACAAACCACCCCCACCCCTACCCCTAGCCCCAGCCCCTAACCACAATAGAAACCCAAGCCAGTCTCCTTTCCTTGCTCTCTCAAGCCATTTTGGACCTGCCCAAGAGGTCTTCCCTATTCCCTACAGAGACATTAATTATGTAAATAACAAAGCTTTTTATGTCCTCTTGGTGTGTGTCATCATCAGTCTTGGCGTTCAAACTAAACTTTGGGTGAGGACCCGTCTGCCTTCAAAGATGATCATAACAGCTTTCCTAATGGTATTTACCATTAACTTACATTGCAAGTCAACAGCAAATCCTATTTTAGCAAAGCTATATTTCCTTTCTAATCTGCTTTTAGGATGAACTACCTACAGACTATGTTTGTCTTTCTAAGACAAATCTAAAAGCTGCAAGCGATACTGTAATTCTTCTCACCATATTTAACATGGTAACTCCATTCAGCAAATGCTCTGAATCCAAGGTACAAAAGTTTCCAGTTTGGTAACACCTTTCACCTTCACCTAACAAGGATCATCAGCTGCCCAGTCTGGAAAGCAGAGGCTCTGTTTCCCCTCTATGAATGACTCCTTTCCTCAACACATTCCACATTGAAGGACCTGTTACTTCCGGCATCTTACTTCTGGCCACAAATTCTGCATTAGTTGGGAGGCCTTCCACTGAAATTAAAAAGCACTAAAAAAAAAGAGTAACCAAAAGAATTTATTGTCTCACACAACAAAGAGATGAAAAGTTCCGGAGTGGCCAAATCTGTGGCTTAAAAATCTTGGTGTTCTCAGTCAACTTTTAACAACAAACCGGGGAGGGAGCAGGGCTGCTGATATGGAATAGCTATTTTATAAGCAATCCACATTGACTGCCATAATCAGTCAGTCTGCATATAATGATTTACTATCTATGATATGCCACATGCTAGCCTAGGCATTACAGAGACCACATCAAACAAGACAAACCCAATTCTTACCTTCAGGCACTCACATTCTAGAATGCAAGAAATTCCTACTTGTTAAAGAATGATGAATTATGATTGGTTTCATAAGAAAAGAAATATAATCCTATGTTATTATAACTAAACTTTTCCAAAGAGAATATTTAAGCCATCAAGATAATGTTAAATCTTTTTTCTTTTACTCTACAGAACCTCAAATCATACTCTATTTTAGTTTCTAAGTACATTGGCCAGGCACAGTGGCTCACGCATACAGTCCCAGCATTTTGGGAAGCTGAGGCAGGCAGATCACTTGAGGCCAAGAATTCGAGACCAGCCCAGCCAACATGGCAAAACTCCATCTCTACCAAAAATATAAAAATTAGCCAGGCGTGGTGGCACATGCCTGTAATTCCAGCTACTTGGGAGGCTGCAGCAGGAGAATCACTTAAACCTGGAGGTAAAGGTTTAGGTGAGCCGAGATAGCCCCACTGCACTCCAGTATGGGTAAGAGAGTGAGACCTTTTCTCAAAATAAATAAATAAATAAATACATGGATCTTGACTTTCTTATTCAGACTTTCTTTTTTTCCATTTTGGAAATTTTAATTGTCTCTTTTTTGTTGTTAACAGTTATATATGCCTTCACCCCGTTATTTCAAACATCCATGTTTTGTGGAATGAACTCTATTTTATTCTTAAATATATTCAGCATGGAGCCCTCTGACTTCTTGGACTCATTTCTGTCTGTGGGGGCTACAAAGATTTCTGGGTTTTTGTGTTTTTTGTTTTTCTTTGAGACAGAGCCTTGCTCTGTCACCCAGGTTGGAGTGCAGTGGTGCAATCTGGGCTCACTGCAACCTCTGCCTCCTGGGATCAAGCAACTCTTCTGCCTCAGCCTCCCAAGTAGCTGGGATTACAGGTGTGCACCACCATGCCCAGCTAATTTTTTTTTTTAGTAGAGATGGCGTTTCACCATTTTGGTCAGGCTGGTCTTGAACTCCTGACCCTATGAGCCACCCGTCTTGACTTCCCAAAGTCCTGGGATTACAGGCGTGAACCACTGCACCCGGCCCTCAGATTTCTGTTTTTTAGATAAATGTCATTGTGCATATTTAAGGTATACAACATGATATTATAAGATACATATATAGCAAAATGGTTACTATAGTGGAACAAATTAATATATTCATCATCTCACATAGTTACCCATTTTTCTCCCCTGCGTCAAGAGCAACTATAATCTACCCATTGAGCAAAATTCCTGAATACAATACATTATTATTACTATAGTCCTCACATTGCATACATTTCTTACTGACATTTCTTTTCATTTCTGATTAGCTGCACTATTTCTATGAACCTACATTGTGCCTCATTTCTTGGTTTCCTTTTTTGTTTTGCTGGACTATATCCTCAAGTTATTTTTTCACAGCTAGCATGGGAAGAATATTTGCAAAACTCTTGACTATATGAAAATATCTTATTTTGACCTCATATAAAAGTGCTCTTTGGCAATGTTCTCTAGCCATTATATCAAATAGGTTATATAGCTCCTATCTGCATTGTATTTTCCACAAATTCAGTGTTTCTGATGTGCTGAATCATTTTTTTTTTTTTAATTTAGCATGGTTCTGGTTTGAGGAGTGAGCAGGGAGAGAGAGATTAAAAAAGAAAAACCCTATACCTAGTCTGCCTTATTTTATCAGAGGTGAATTTCCTGAGTTCTTTTGAAAATTACATGTTTAAGCTAACCTTGCCTGCTGTTTTACTTCTATAATTCTATATTCCATTCTTACAACTTGACATCAATTTAATAAATGTAAATGAAGAATCGGTAGATATTATGGATAGTCCTGAACTTATTTATAAACTCTTGGGTTCAAATGCACTTTGAAAAGAAACGTGATAATATTTTTGCTTTTAAAACACTCAATTAAAAAAAAAACTCTGCTAAAAAAACAAAAAGGCTTATTACATCATTCTCTTTTATTCTTAGGAGATAAAGAATCCTAAATGCCATGTCTGCCTAGGAATTTAAGAATTTCACTCCCCAGCTTTTCTTGACATGTATTTAGTGTTAATTTCTCAATAACCTTCATTTCTGTGTTTACTGATACTTCTGCATTATCCCCAAACTTGCTAAACACATTAAACCGCATGTGTCCCTTGCTTCACTTTTAGAAAAATTAGTAATTTTTAAAAATAACTGAGAAACTGGATCTTTTTCTATGCTGTGATGAGGAATGATTTTTCTGTCTTATATCCCATGTTCGGGCAGTACAAATTTTCAAGCAAACTCTGCTTTCTCAAAAGTGCATTACTGAAACTTTGACCTCTAGTATTAAATTTCCTGCAGATATCAGAGTCCATTCCACAGAGGTAGCATTAATCTCCTGTACTGAGACAAGATGTTCCCATTATTCACCAAGATAACTAGTTCCCAGATTTTGCTGACAAGAATCTTTTTTCAAATGTGCAGACCAAAGAGGTTGGCAAGAACCCACTTAAGAGAAGAAGGCAGCAGAGTTGAAGATCAGCCTTCCTAATGTTCAGAACATGAGTTATTTTAATCCCTATACCGACAGTTGTGGAAATAACTCCAAGGTAATACCATCGAGTATTAAGCAAGAGATGATTATGGTTTTTTTACATAAATAGAATTGTATTTTGTCTATATGACGTAAAAAATCTAAAAAATAATACTCGACAATATATTTTTGCTTTCACTTCATGTCTGAAGTATAATTTTTTGAGGCTCTTTGGTCATTTGTGTATGATTAAGTGAACATATTAAAAAAATTTTAAATGTAGATAAGCCATCTATCTTAACTTGATGAAGTTAAAAAGACTCCTGTGACATCTACAAGGTAAGAGTGAATAGCTTACGTTGAAAACTGATTAACATGAAATTCTTCCGAATGTTCTCAAGCAGTCCAGTGGGCTTTTCTCTCAGTTCTTTCTATTTTTAAAACATTTCTAAAGTGGTTTGTTGTGTAAGAAAACTCTCTTTATTAGAAGATTGAATCACCAAAAGAGCAGGTATTCGATATTTGAGCTCTACTAACAAGCTGTGTAGGTTCCCCTCTCCAGACCTCATTTTCTTATTATGCAAGGTTGGCCTTGATAATCTCTACAGTCTATCCCACCTAAAAAAAAATCTGATTCTAGAATTTTTGTTTTGCTGTAAAATCCCCGATCAGTTGGATAAATGGTGAGCTAAGATGAACTAACATCAGTAGGAACATCAACTACTTCTTAGCCCAGCATGCTCTGTAGTTCTATAGTAGGAGTCATTAGCATTATGGAATAGAAATATGACTACAAGTTCATATTAACTTGTTACATGAAGTTCACCATCTCAAGGAGAGTGTACTGTGAACTTGTTTATAAAAACTGAGGTCATCAAAAAATGACAGTATGTGTGTACTCACATGTATGCACTTCTGTGTGAGAGTGTATGCAGGTATGTGAGCATTTGTGGGTAAGTGTGCTTGTGATTTTAGAGGAAAGAAAGAACAGTGGTATAGACATGATGAGAAAAGGTAAGCTTGCCTCAAAGAAACCCCGTTTTCAGGCTCTTTAGCAATGTTGATAAAATGTGACAGTTTATACAAGGTCATGCTTCAGTTCAAACATACCAATTCTAGATTACCCTCCCTTTTCAGCGCAAAGACATAAGCAAGGTGCCCATTCATCTGTCATACATCCCTGTGAAAATGTGTGAATTAATGAACTGTTGAGGCTGAAAGATACTTTAAAGTTAAATGGCTTGGCATTTTAAGAATTTCTTTTATTTTTTGAACTTGACAACACATGGAGCAAATTATTCTATTGTCAAATGAAATTTCTACAAGTAGTATTTTCAAGCTGACAGAATATACAAAAAAATTTTTTGATAGATAAGCACTTATCAATAATCACATTAGCACATTTTTCAGGACTACAGAGTCTTAACAGAAGACAGTACTTCAATGACTATTTTTCAGACTACATGTTGGCAAATTGCAGCCCATGGGCCAAATCTAGCCCATCTGTTTTTATAAATAAAGCTTTGTTGGAACACAGTCACATTTATTCACTACCTGTTATGGTGGCCTCGTAAAGTAGTTGTGACAGAGACCATATGTCACAAAACTTTAAAAATGAACTATTTGACCCTTTATAGAAAAAGTTTGCTAACCTCTGACCAAGACCACAGGTTCTCAACTTTTATTATTACTATGTCTTTTTAAAATATAAATGGCCCAGGCCCTCTTTTCAAAATGTAAATAATTAAATTACTATTGTTTTCCCTGATGACACATTGTTCCTGATAATTCTTATTGCGGATATTCTGGTATCTTGCCATCAGCGAAGCACTCTTTCCAATCTTCATTCTCAACCAAACACTGATTTTGAATCTAGAATTCTCAGCACAAATTAGGTTATGCAAGATAAGTGCATTCATTCAGGGTTTTGGAAACGTGGCATATTTCTGCAGTCATAACCCAGTGTTAGCTCTTCAGCTAGAAACTGAGGCTGCGGAGATGGCACATTCCTGATTCCTGGATCCCAGCTATGGTAGCACATTCTTAGACTCTGTAGTTTCTGTGGTGGTGGTGGTGGGGAGCTTCTGATCTCCTCCCTTGCTGGTGGGGCCTAAGATTATAGGGCTCCTGGCAGGCAGGCCTGCAGTTATTCTGGAAGTCATTCCAAAGACCCTGCCCTGAAATAGCTCCTTTAGCTTTTTCAATAACTTTGTAAGCACGTATCTGCATTAAATCCTTTCGTATTTAAAATACCTTAAGTGACTTTCATTTTCTGTACAATATCTTGATGACATGCTGAATTCTTACTTATGTGAGTCTGGTTTAAGATCTTTTCTCCTTTTCCATTCATCCAAAATCTCCTTCAGCTCCGTGATCACACTGTTGAAACACTGTAGTTTTATGATGGATTTGCAATTTGGTAGGACAAGAACCCTTTTATTATACTTTTTTGGAGGGATGGAGCACTCTTGAACATTAATTCTGGCAAATACATTTTGGAATCAATTTGTCAAATTTCCCTGCATCTGCTCACCACAGAACAGTTGAGATTTTAATTAAAAGTGTACTAAATTTATAAATCATTTTGAGGATAAAATAACATCTTTATAATATTAGGTTTTCCTATACGATAATATAGTTTACCTCTTTGTTTATTTAAGGCTTCTTTCACAGAAGAACACATTTTTAAATTTTTTTTAAAAAAGGAAAGGAAATAACAGATTTCACACATGATTATAGTTGTATGGATGAACACTGATGGATACTGAAACAAAGGGCTAATATGAATTCTGAAAGATTTTTACATGAAAATTTAAATTAATCAAACAGCGTCTATGTACACTTGGAAAATGGTAATGAATAAAAGTGAAGGCACACTATTTATTGAATCTGAAGATTATACTTGGGGTATACATGGATTTAATCAATCATCCCTTCAAATAATTTCAAGGATTTCCTAGATTATCTAGTCAATGGGTTAGGAAGCACCAATTTAGACCAACCTTCCCCCACAGTGAGAATTCTTTGGACAGCATTTCTGGGTCAATTATTGGAGAGGCTAAATTTTCAGTAAGGAGAATTTACTACCTGGTAGGGCAACTATTTCATTCACAGAAAAATCTAATAGGAAAGGATTACTACTTCTATGGAGTCAAGTCTATCTGTGCCCCTGTCCCCTGGAGCTACAATGAATAAATCTTACTTCTGGAGTATTTTGGTCTTTTAACTATCTGGTAACAACCTTCATCTCGCCCACGCACCCATCTCAGTTTCCTCTTGCCAGTTCTTTCCATTTCCTTTTAGGGCTTATTCCCGAACCCTTCACTAGTCACCCTTCTGCAAAAGCACCTCAGTTTCTCACTCCCATTTAATGAGCAAAAATCAACAATGATTTAATAAGCTAACTCCAACACCCCAGATATGTGTTTTAACGTTTAAATAAGATATTTTCATGCACATTGAACTTTGGCTCCATAGTGAACATTTTGTCACCTAGGTTTTTGGGTTTTCTTACCTGAGCTCTAAAGTCAAGCAGCTCTGAGTCTGCATATTAAACACACACCTGCTTGCACGTGTGTGCAATTTGTTCTCTTTCTTTGGAAATAATTTCAGACCTGTAAGAATAAGAGTAAAAATGACATTCATACGGCCGGGTGTGGTGGCTCATGCCTGTAATCCCAGCACTTTGGGGGGCCAAGGTGGGCGGATCACAAGGTCAGAAGATTGAGACCATCCTGGCTAACACGGTGAAACCCCGTCTCTACTAAAAATACAAAAAAATTAGCCGGGTGTGGTGGTGGGCGCCTGTAGTCCCAGCTACTCGGGAGGCTGAGGCAGGAGAATGGCGTGAACCCGGGAGGTGGAGCTGGCAGTGAGCCGAGATCATGCCACTGCACTCCAGTCTGGGCGACAGAGTAAGACTCCGTCTCAAAAAAAAAAAAAAAAAAGGACATTCATACATCCTTTACCCAGAGTCACTGTTGCTAACATTCTACTCCACTTGCTTTATCAACTGCTCTCTTTCTCATAATTGATTATTATATTTAATTATGTTAGTGCTCAAATTGTCCCAATTTGACCTGTGAGAACACTTTCAGCTGGCTCTTGCATCCTTTTTCATGCCCTGTTTTTCCTGTTTTTCATTTTTCTTTTTTAGTTGTTGTTTTTTGTTTTTGCTTGTTTGTTTTGTTTGTTTGTTTGTTTGCACTTCCTTACTTTCTAGCAGAGCAAGATTATTCTCCAGACTTACCTACACTATGCCAGCCTGGAATTAGCCACTTCTCCAAAGAGCCCTACTCTTTTTTAGTGGAGAATTAAATCTGTAGTTGATAATCAATTGACACTTTAAGAGCCTGAAGCTGTCTTAAAGATCTTCTTTAGATGGGTGGGGTAACTCTGACCTAGAGAACGCCAGTAAATAGCTTAGTCAAATAGCTGTTTAGAAGCAGAGCCGCGATCAAAGTCAGGTCTCCTCACTCCCAAATGCCTAATATATGCTCTTTCTATTTTATAACTTTCCAGCTTTCACAAAGCATTCAATAATAATTCACGCTAAGTTTCATTCTGTTGATTTTGGTCCATCATTTCAACATCCTGAGACATTTATGTATCAACCAGTACCCTCATTGGATACTCAATCTTAATTCAAATTCTGTAAAAGTAAGTTTCTAAACTGAGATCAGATTTATTTTCAACTTCAGAGGAGATTTCTTGGACTGAATTATAAATCTTTGAATAATGAGGTGTTTAATGAAACCAGGACTAACACGTCGTTAACTGTGGGTTGAGAATGGTGCTCTTTTAATGGCTATTTTTTTTGGAGCTTAATGGAAAAATACGGAATATTGAAAATGTCTTCTTATTGTTATTTAATTTGTCAAAACCTCATCATTTATACTACATTTTAAATGAGGTGGAATAGTTTTTAAAGATGCTACAAAGATCATTACAAAAGCACTGGGAAGCCAAACACTGTGGAGGGAGAGTGGGAGGAAGCACAAGAGGCAAAAAGAATTACTGAGCTCGATGTGAATCTGGGCGCCGGCAGCACACATCAGCTGAATTCATTGCCAACAGTCCACGGGGGGACATAATGTGAAAGTTAAAATGGAATTCAGATAGGTGTGTTGACAGTTCTGCATCCATAACATCCATCCATCCCAAGGCACCATCTGTTACATGTTCAGTCTTTTTGTGAGTATCAGCAATAGAGGTAATTAAGCAAATGAGCATCTAAAATTGAAGTTTCCAGAAAAGAGGAAAAGTTAGCAAAGATATGACAATGGGGTGTCACTGTAGGTGCAGAGGCTGAACACCAGGATCATCCTTTATGGATACAGCAGAGTGGATGAGTGGTGAGGCCAGGGGTGGAACCAGGAGACCTCACAGCTTCATGGTGCTCATAGCTTCAGAAGCTGCTAATGGCAAAGGGAAAATGCCTCTGACTTCCCTATTAAGGGTGAAGAAGAATGAACTGCTAAGTTTGGAGGCACTAGGAAAAGAAAAGAGGCCAATTAGATATATTATTGGTATATGGACAGTGATGCCTCTGTTTGTAAATCTCCTAAAATCAGTGCTCCTTTTAACAAAATTGGCTGCAGTACCATGGAAGCTCCAGTCTCTGCACTGACATCTAGGGTGACAGTAGCATTAAGAGGAGGGCTGAATTACAGAGGCTCCTAGAGCTGCCGAGGGGTGCTGGTCTACCACAAGAAACCACACGGTCTCCTTGTTCCTTATGCAGAAACCATCCCTGAACCTGCTCAGAGGGCTGGAGAACTGAGAGGAAGGAAATTCATATCCTGGATGTCTTTGACGGTTATATGTTGGTGGGAGTTTAGAGACAATGCAGTTTCCTTTTTCTAGATTTTGATTTTTTTTTTTTAATTTTTGCTGTGTTAACGAAAAAACCAAGTTCTGTAATATATTTTAAAGAAGTTTATTCTAAGCCCAGGGAAAACAGTCTCAAGAAGTCCTGAGAAAGTACGTCCAAGGTGGTTAGGTTACAGTTTGGTTTTATATGTTTCAGTGAGACAGAAATTGGAGATAAAATAAAAAATCAATACATGGAAGGAATACTTGGTTCAGTCCAACAAGGCAGGACATTTTGAAGACAGGTGTTACAAATCAAGGTGGGTTTTAGGGATGTTTTTAGTTGACAGTTTGTTGAAAGAGTTAAGCCTTGTCTAAAGACTTGAAGTCAGTAGAAGGGAATGCTTAAGTTAAGATGAGGGAGTCTGCTCTGTGTCATGTGATGCTATACCAGAGTCATGTTGGAAAGTAAGCCACATTATACCACGTTAATTTAAAAAAAAACATTTAACAAGATTTTATGGTTTGTAGGGCATGACTTTAATCCTTGCCTGGCATGGCCTTAGGTCTTGTTTACAATTTGGTATCTTATTGCAAAAAGAGTCCATTCTGGGTTGGGTGCAGTGGCTCACGCCTATAATCCTAGCACTTTGAGAGACTGAGGTAGGTGGATTACCTGAGGTCAGGAGTTCAAGACCAGCCTGGACAACATGGCGAAATCCCGTCTCTACTAAAAATACAAAAAATTAGTTGAGTGTGGTGGTGCATGCCTGTAATCCCAGCTACTCGGGAGGCTGAGGCAGGAGAATCACTCGAACCCAGGAGGCGGAGGTTGCGATGAGCCGAGATTGCGCCGCTGCACTCCAGCCTGGGTGACAGAGTGAGACTCTGTCTCAAAAAAAAAAAAGAGTCCATTCTGTCAGTCTTATGATCTCTGTTTTAACATTAATGCTGGTCAATTATGCCTAAACTCCAAAAGAGAGAGGATAATAGGGCATGTCCAATCTCCCTTCCCATCAGGGCCAAGAATTCAGTTTTTCAGGTTTCTCTGAGGTTCTCCTGCCCAAGATGGAATCCGTTCAGTTGGTTAGGAGGCTTAGGATTTTATTTTTAGTTTATAGCTGTAATGTTTTGCTTGTATCCCAATCTCCTGAGCTTTCTTAATTTAACCCCTTCCTTCCCTGATCCTTTTCTTCCCTTCTCTGTCCCCAGCCTCACGCCACAGACTTACAGGAAATTTGGCCTTCTCCTACACTCTGCAATCAGACACCCACCCTCTGCCTTGTCAGGAAGGTAAGAAGCTTTTCCTTGGAGTACCGTCAGCTTTGACACTGCTTCCACTCTGTCCTCAGAGTGGGACAACAATCTGACTTCAGAATACATTTCCAGCATGTAGGATTCTGCCTTATTTTTTACCCAGTCTCCTGCTAGTAACTGGCTTCCTGCTTTTTCTGCCCCCGCCTGAATCTTTGCTGCACTTTGCTGACCAAGATGCTTCCATCTCAGGGAATGGAGCCACACCACTGACTGATGGGCCTTCTCAGGTTTGGTCATTTGCTGTGCTTGGATTTCTGCCACTTACCAGCTACAAGACACCCTTGCCCCAGAGCTTCACCCACTGAGGCTGAGCTCCTGGCCTGTTGTATACGTGTGGCCAACTGTCTGCTTCTGGTTGCCTAGAACACCCTTCACACACTTACTCTCTTCCCTCTACCTTCAGGTGGGCCCTTTGGGTTCAGAGCTTGCCTGAGCCATGGTTATGATTGGGGCTTGTATCTAGAACAGGTAAACAGTGCCATACATGGCAAGTAATGTTCTGATAATATAGATATATTCAGAAGAATCACTGTCTTGGCTGAGACTGAATAGCAGCAAAACTGTCCCAAATTCGTGAGCTCTTAAAAGAGTTTCAATTAGTTTCAGTTATCTGAACAGACTTGGAGGTGCAATAATAAGCTCCGCAATGTTTTCACACTGATTCAGCTAACAGATGTCAAGCTATTTGCTCTTGGTGCCTTATTGATTAAGGTAGGACAGGTAAACAGCTGAGAATCTGCATTAAAATGTAATTTAGTCACTCAAGGAGGAATGCTCCACGGTGGGAGGTGTTTTGCTTAAGGAAGGAAAATGCATCCTATAAACATTCATATCAGAATTTTTAAATAGCTCAATCCCCTGAGGACCAGATACAAAAAGGGTCTTTGTGATTCTTCTTTTGGTCCGGGAAGATCTTGTGTCCAAGATGGAAGTTGCAAGGTGTGGACCACTCCTTCCTTCTAGAATGCAACCAGGCACCCCAAGGAAGAGTGAGAAGAATGTCTCCAGTTACTACACATGTAGATTTGTTGCAGAGCGAGTACTGAGATCACAGGTCGATGAAGGCACTACCACTACTACACTGGGTCCCAAATGGGCACAGTTCATTCTCCATAAAGAGAGAAGTTTCCCACCCTGTCAATCACCACATTCTAGGCCAACAGTCTGTGGACAACTCTGGAGCTTCCAAAAAGCAGATGCTGAGATGAGATTTAAACATGGAACAAAATGTATTACAGAAAATGTGGAGGGATTCATGAGAGACTGAGAGAACCGTCAGATGACAATGCAGGTCTGTCTCAAGTGAGAGAGAAAGGCTAGAAGGAAGGAGTGAAGCCATCCTCACAGGGTTAACCAGAATTCTGGACAGACATACAGTTATAACTAAGCAGTAACCAGGCTGCACCCTGGCCCACTTCCTTCTTGCTAAAAGTCACCATAACACTAGATACTGACCATTTGCAACCCCGTTGTTCCTAGAGATAAAACTTCTGACCTTAGAATAATGAGGCTATTGCTTTAGATGTTTTTCAGGTCCTGAATTCCAGCAAAACAGCTGAACAGCTGATGGCGAGCAGTTTGAAGACCTCCACAGAGGAACCAAATCAGCATGAGAATACAGTTTCTTCCTCTCCCTCCCCCATGACTTCACCCTGCACTCTTCCATCAATCAACAATCTCCACTCTCTTAAAAATCCTAGCCCAGCACTCCCTGGGGAGACAGACTGAGGTTCCCTCTTATCTCCTCGTTTGGCAGCCCTACAATTAAACTTCTTTCTCTGCTGCAACTTGGTGTCTCGGTGTACTAACTTGCCACACATCAGGCAGTGGACCTATTACGGTTACAGGAGGGTTGAGGGCGTGCATCTTGGACCACAGGGCAGTTCTAAGAAAAGTTTGGGAAACCTGATGGGGCAAAATTGTTTATGAGAGGGACACTGCATTTCCTGGGAAGAGGTCTTCCTTAGTATGCCTGTGTTATTAGTCAAGGAGCAGCCCAACGGGAAGGTGGCCTCAGCACAAATGCAGCAGTGGATTTCAAAGCACAACAGTTGGGGCCATCGGTCGATTTGCTTCCTGCAATCAGAAACCTGTGAGGCCTCTTCTCACATCCACCATACAAAGTACCTCTTAAAAGTCATTTATATGTGTGTAATCCTGTCCGCATCAAGGAGATTTAAGGAGGTTTAATAATGCATTAACAACAATAACAAAAAATAACAACAATAACAAAAACAAAAACAAAAATCTCAAAGATTAAAAATAAATAATTAATGCAGGAAAAGAAAAAGATGTGGTAATAAGAATAACTACGTTTTAGGATGTGGAGAAAAGGGAACCCTTATACGTTGTTGGTGAAAATGTAAATTAGTACAGCCACCATGGAAAAGAGTATGGAGGTTCCTCAAAAAAATAAAAATAGAACTACCATGTGATCCAGCAGTCCCACTGTTAGGCATATACCCAAAATAAAGGAAGTCAGTATGTTGAAGACATATGTGCACTTCCATGTTTATTGCAGCATTATTCACAATAGTCAAGATTTGGAAGCAACCTAAGTGTCCATCAACAGATGAGTGGATAAAGAAAATGTGGTACATATACACAACAGAATACTGTTCAGCCAGAAAAAAAAAAAAAGAAAATAAATGAAATCCTGTCAGTTGCAACAGTATAGATGGAACTGGAGGTCATTATGTTAAGCGAAATAAGCCAGGTGCGGAAAGGCAAACTTCACATGTTCTCACTGTGGCAGCTAAAAATTAAAGCAATTAAACTTTCGGAGATAGACAGTAGAATGATGGTTACTGGGAAGGGTAGCTGACAGTGGAAGGGAGTGGGGATGGTTAACGGGTACAAACATATAGTTAGATAGGATGAACACGAGCTAGTATTTGATAGCACAACAGAGTGATTATAGTCCACAGTAATTTGCTGTACATTTAAAAATAACTAAAAGAGTAATCCCAGCACTTTGGGAGAGCATTTTTTAGAAAAAAAAAAAAAAGATAACAAACAAAAAAGATAGCTATCCTCTATTTAGCCCCTACCAAGCACCAGGTCCTTTATGTTCTTACCTCTAATCTTTTCAACAACCTTGAAAAGTCATTTTACCAAGGACACCTGGTTAAATGGGTTAAGTGATTGGTCTAAGGCCACACAGTCAGTGTGTTGAAGAGTCAGGATCTGAATCGATGTCTTTGGGTCCAAAACTATGCCTTTTTACTCTGTCACACTGAGGAGGGAAAGAGAAGACAGCAATTGTGCCAGAAAACAGGCTGCAGACAATAAGCACAAAACTTCACTCTGAACACCCTGGCAGCCAAGGAAGAGGGAAAGATGCTCTCATTGGCTTTTAAAGGAAGCCAGTGAAAAGGGAACATGAAGAGTAATCGTTTTCCTGGCCTTGAGTTCTACAAGAAATTTGGTGAATCAAGTCTGAAAAATGAAGAATATTAAAAGATGCTTGAGAAAGAGGAATAGTCATGGATGAATTATGTGTTTGCAATATTGCTTTAACTGTTGCTCCACAGCATGTAGGATTTCAGCACATTTAACATTGTTCGGAAACCACGCCATTGCAAAATTATACCTGAGACAGTGAAAGAGATCTGACCTAACCAAATCCATGTTGCTTCTAACCTCCAAGCTGTCCTTGTTCATTCCTGGGCATGGGCTGAACTAACTTTGGGAGGAATTTAGTTTAAAGTTTAAAACAAAGATGATAACAGCCCTTTCCCAAAACAAATCTTCTTGCCTGGGGACTAGACTGCCTTTGTAGGCAAATTATTAGCCAAAAGATTAGAAATTATGATTTGGGAATCATGCAGCTGGCGGCCACAATATTCTGATCCTCCTAAAATTGCTCCTGGGGATAACATCACAATGTAAAACCTAAGGCCAGTGCTTGAGATATTTTGCAGACCCTGCACTTGGTGGATCAGCTGGTACTACCCAGATCTATAAACTGGCTCATCTGATTTTGTGGCCCCTACCTAGGAACTGACCCAGCACAAGAAGACAGCTTTGACTCACTAATATTTCATCTCCAACCTGACCAATCGGCACTCCTTGCTCATTGGCCCCCACTACCCACCAAATTATTCTTAAAACCTCAGATCCCCAAACGCTCAGGATACTGATTTGAATAATAATAAAACTCGGGTCTCTCACTAGGTGATCCCCACATGGATTGCTCTTTCTCTATTGCAGTTCCCTGTCTTGATAAATTGGCTATGTCTAGACAGCTGGCAAGGTGAACCTGTTAGGCAGTCATGGTCCTGTCCTCAGTGAGAGCAGCTGGAAGGAATTTGGACTTCACTTCTTTACACATCTGTGTAGCAGACCGCACACCCAGCACGTTTCAAAGGAAGGACTGGCTCTTGACCAGCTGCTGCAAGATATTCTCTGAGCCTTTGGAATATCCTGCCTGACAAGGTTGTCTTTGTGTACCCGGGGCCTAGGGCCGCACCAGATAGTTTATGCTGACACTGTTCCTTATTGTAGATGCCTGCTTTTGTATACCTGAGGTTGTGGACCATGCTGTGTCAGTTTGGCCTTTTAGGGAAGCTGGAGACTGAGTAGCTAAGGCCAGTCCTATGAGCACTACCTGTCTACACGACTGGTTCCCAGTAAAACTCACTGGACACCAAGGCTGGGGTGAGCTTCCCTGTTTGGCAATACTTTGTACATGTTGTCATCTGTTGTTGCTGAGAGAATTAAACACTGTCTATGCAACTCCACCAGAAGAGGACAACCGGAATCTCTGTACCTCATCTTTCCTAAAATCTGACCTATGTACCTCCCTCCTTTGCTGCTTCATCCATATCCTTTTGCTGTAATAAACCATAACCATGAGTGTAACTGCTTTTCTGGGCCCTGTGAGTCTTTCTAGTAAATCATCAAACCTGAGGGTGGTCTTGGGGACCACTGGCACAATGTCTTACCCTATCTCCTTCCCTTCATCTTCTTCTAATATACTGACATCTTTTTGTTTTCTAATTTCCTTTCCTTCCCCAAATGCCAGTAAAGGGCAGATGGTAACCTCTCGTGGCTGGGCATCTTTCTTTTCATACCTCAATCCTTGCTAACAACTGTAAAATGAGAGTGAGATGTGCCTGTATTATAATTCTTTCTATTCTTAGATCTCAAATCACTTGACAAACAGCATTTAATCCTCCAAATAGCAAAGGACCATATAGTGTAATTCTTTCCACTGCACAAATGAGAAAACCAAGATCCAGGCATGACTGATTGTCCATGCCTTACAGAGCTGTCCACAGGCCATGCTTAAGAATGACAAAACTGGCCTTACTGGTTATTGCTTCTGGTCCTCCACTCCTCAGCTCTTGTTAAGACCACCTGATTAAATCATGGTAGTATTGAGAAAAATGACTTTGAAAAGAGACCGACTCCAGTGCTTTCCGCTTCTCCCTGCTCCCTGGTAGACACATTCTCAGTCAGATGTTCTTCCCACCAATTTCGTTAGCACTGAGTTATAAGGATAAAAATATCCCACCCCTGTCACTGACAAGTTACCTTCTGCATGGAACTTACCGAGTCATCTTTTCTTTGGTAATTTTGTCAGTGACATGTTTGTTGCTGTCAGCAAGGCAAAGGCAGTGCAACTGATTCAGGGTGACCTGGGCTCTGTTCCGCTCTGAACATCAATAAAATTGCCAGGTCTGCTTTGATTTCAGAATTTGTATTATAGGTAATGATGATATATGAGCTCATGGAATAGATTTGATCTTCAGTGATAAGAATTGTTCTGGCAGCTAAGGATGGAAAAAAATCATTTTGATCTACAGTGTAGACAGGTTTCTTCTGATATGGATGTCATCAGTAGAAAACGCAAACGAGCACCAAGATGCCACTTCTACCCAGAGAATCGGCCCATATTGTCAAAGGAGTGAAAGCCACAATGTAGCTGAGAAGGGGTGGGTAGTGGGGTGGGGAAAAAGTCAATTGGGGAAACCAAATTTCAAGTCACCAGAATTCTATTCACGCTCTATTATGCCCAGCCGCTAGTGTCATGCTGAGGACACAATCACATTCAAGCAAATGATTACCGTCCGTGCACCCAGGTAATCTGAAAAGACAATTACAGCCCAGGAAGACAGTTTCTGCAGGGCAATCAGGACGCGACAGGGGCCAACTGACACAGCCCCCAGTTGAGACTGTGAGGAACAGTCGGACGCCAGTCATAATTAAAAGTGCCAAGCAGCACTGGGGATGCTGCCTGGGCTGGAGTTTCTGGGAGGAAGCTCCTTCCCTGCCGCTGCTCCCCAACAGCAAGAGCAGCACAGATTGTCCTGCTGGGTTGAACTGTTCTAAATAAGACTGTGTGTGTGCAATAAAATATACATAACATAAATTTACCATTTTAACTATTTCGAGTGTACAGTTCAGTGGCATTAAGTATAGTCACATCATTGTGCAGTCATCTCCATCATCACATCTCCAGGGCTTATTCATCACCCCCAACAGAAACTCTGTACCCATTACATGATAACTCCCCTTTCCACCTGCCCCCCTCAGTCCCTGGGAACCACTATCTTCTTTTCTGTCTCTATGAATTTTCTAGATACAGCATAAGTGGAATCATACAATATTTGCCCTTTTGTACATGGTTCATTTTATTTAGCACGTTTTCTAGGTTCATCCATGTTGCAGCATGTATCAGAATCTCATTCTCTTTTTAAGGCTGAATAACATTCCATTGTATGTATATAACACATCTTGTTTACTCATTCATCCTTTGATGGATGTTGGGGTTTTTTTCAGCTTTTGGCTTTTGTGAATAATGCTGCTATGGGTATATAAATTTGTTTACATTTTTACTTTTCATTACTTTGAGTTTATACCCAGAATTGGAATAGCTGGGTCATATGGTAATTCTATGTTTAATTATTTTAGGAATCACTATATAAATGAAAAAAAAATTTTTTTGAAACAGGGTCTTCCTTTGTCACCCAGGCTGGAGTACAGTGGTGTGATCATGACTCACTGAAGCTTCGACCTTCTGGGCTCAGTCAAGCCTCCAACCTCAGCTTCCCAAGTAGCTGGTACTACAAGGATGTGCCACCATGCCCATCTAATTTCTAAACATTGTTTTGGAGAAAGGGTCTCGCTATATTGCCAAACTCCTGGACTCAAGCAATCCTCTTGTCTTGGCCTCCCAAGGTGCTGGGGTTACAGGCAGGAGCCACCGCACCCAGCCAATAGAAATTTTAAATGTAGAAAACCTCTTAGTGTTTTAGAGAAGCCCTTTTGTGGCAGGTTGAGCAACTACCATATACTGTACGGGGGAAATTAGTATTGGAAGAAGCCAGACTGCCCCTCACACGGTAATCCTGTACCTATAATGTAATCCTTGGCTGTCAAACATCTTTAGAGCTCTATTCGTGTACACACACTGCTAGATGCTAGGGATGCAGCAGTGAAAAAGACAGGAGCCATTCCTGCCAAGGGAAACAGAGGGAGATAAGTTGGTATATGGGGGAAGGGCAGCCAGGGTGAGGGACACCAAAGCCCAACTGAGAAGTAAAGCCAAGAAAGGCCAGCTGCTGCTTATCAAATGCCTAATAGAAGTCAGAAGCTAGCCGTTTCTTAACATAGCCTAATTTAATCTTCACAAGTATTCTCATTACTCCATTTTACCAATGAGCAAACTGTGAGGCTCGAAGAGGGAGCAAACCCCAGGGCGTAAAAGATGACACAAGTATCTTCACCATCTCATTGGTGTCAAGAGAGGCAGACGTACAGCCAGGGAGGCAGGGGTTTCAGGCCATTGCTTATAGTACTGAAAACAGTTTCTCCCGACTTCATTTCAGATCATGATTCTATGATTTATTGGGCCTGTCCATTGATGTGAGGAGATGTGAAAACATACCATGTGCTTACATTTCCAGCCAGTAACTCATTTCTAGCAATCTGTACATTTGGAACTGGTTAAGAGAGAAAATACAGAAGTACAAGCTCTGTTGAGAAATTCTTTGTTAAACCATAAATTCCTCAAAGATAGCTACATCTGTAGTCTAATACTTAATTTGGTGCACCACCCACTACATACAGTAGGAATTCCATAAATCAATTTGATAAATGTTTATGGAGCAATTGCTGTATGTTCAATACTGAAATGTGAGCATCATTCTTTTGGCTTTAAGGAGCGTGCAGTTTCGCTCATGGAGCAATAAGAGGAAACCATAGACTACATGCAGTTAGGTGGTAATTTACATAAAATTGGTACAAGCATCTGGATCCAACAGGAATGAAAATAGATGTCGTATATTGAGAGCTTACCTCATGCACTGAGTGACATAAGCTTTCTTACACACATAATCTACTATATTCCTTTCGCCAACCCACTAAAGCAGGGATGTGTTGCATTTCCAGAGGAAACATGGGCCATAGGTAGGTTAAGCAGCTTGTCCAGTGTCACACAAATAGCAAATGACTAAGGTGAAATTCCATCTCAAGGCTCTCTGATTCGAAAGTCCATGCTCTTAAGTACAAACGTTGGGTTTTAAAAATCACCTTTTTTGAAATTCCCAAGCACAGGGCAAGACAGAAATTACGGCACGGATGGGAGGGGTCCATGATGGCAAGTGACCACGGAGAAAAGTGGAGACTGGCGAGCCCATATCAGGCACTCCACAATAACAGAAGTTCAAAGCACAGGGAGGCCCCAGTGCCAAGAATTCCCACCTCCAAGCATGAGTTTTCTGCTCTATAGGAAATAGCAGAGCAGCAACCCTCATTATTTCTTTATTTTTAATAGAGTCTAATTTTAAGAGCGGTTTGGATTCTCAGAAAAACTGAGAGGAAGATACATAGATGTTCCATACGGCCCCTGCTCCCACACATTCATAGCTTCTCCCATTGAAAATATCCCACATCACAGTGATACATTTACATTTATTTACAGAGTGACACATACAAATTAATGAACCTACATTGATACATCATTATCACCCAAAGATCATAGTTTATATTAGGGTTCACTCTTGGTGATGTACATCTTATGGGTTTGGACAAACGTATAATGGTACATATCATATGCACCATTATAGTATCATACAGAGGGTTTTCACTGCCCTCAAAATCTTCTCTGCTCCACCTATTCATTTCTCCCACTCCCAAACCCCTGGCAACCACTCATTTTTTTTACTGTCTCTATCATTTTGACTTTTCTAGAATGTCATATAGTTGGAACTATATAGCATGTAGCCTTTTCAGATTGGCTTCTTTCATTTAATAATATGCATTTAGGTTTCCTCCATGTCTTTTCATAGCTTGGCATCTCATTTCTTTTTAGCACTAAGTAATATGCCATTTTCTGGATGTAACAGAGTTTATTTATTCATTCACCTACTGAAGGACATCTTGGTTTCTTCCAAGTTTTGGCAATCATAAACAAAGCTCTTATATGTATGCAGATTTTGTGTAGACATAAGTTTTTGATTCCTTTGGAAAAATATCAAGGAAGGTGATTACTGGATCACATGGTAAGAGTATGTTTAGTCTTGTAAGAAACCATTAAATTGTCTTCCAAAAGGGCTGTACTATTTCGCATTCCCACCAACAATGAATGAGAATTCCTGTTGTTCCATATCCTTTTCAGCATTTGGGCTTGTCAGTGATCTGGATTTTGACCACTCTAACAAGTATGTAGTGATATATGATTGTTTCAATTTGCATTTCCTTGATGACATGTCATAAAGAACATTTTTTTTGACATCATTCTGTTGCGAGGTGTCTATTAATGTCTTTGGCACATATTAAATCAGGTCGTTTGGATTTTATTGTTGCATTTTAAAGAGTTCTTTGTATATTTTGGATAGTAGCCCATTATCAGATATGTGTTTTGCAAATTCTTCCCATCTGTGACTTGTCTTTCATTTTCTTGACAGTGTCTTTTGCAAAAGCAGAAATTTTTAATTTTAATGAAGACCAACATACAATTTCTTTCTTATATGAAGCATTCCTTTTTAATTTTTTCTTAAACAACAAAAAATTATCTTCTCACAGTTCTGGGGACTGGAAGTCCAAGATCAAGGTGCTGGTTGGGTTGGTTTCCTCTGACAGCCGTAAGGTAAGCTCTGTTCCCTGAGCTTCCAGGGAGGCCTCTCTTTCTGGCTTGCAGCTGGTTGCCCTCTTGCTGTCTCTTCACATGGTTGTCGCTCTATACATGTGCACCCCTGATGCCTCTCTCTGTGTGTCCTAATCTCCTCTTTTTTTAAGAAAAACATTTATTTTAGGTTCAGGGGTACATGTGCAGGTTTGTTTATAGGTAAACTCATGTCCCGGGGGTTTGTTGTACAGATCATTTTGTTACCCAGGTACTAAGCCTAGTACCCAACAGGCTCCTCTCCCTCTTCCCATCCTCCACTCCTAAGTGGCCCCCGTATCTGTTGTTCCCTCATGAAGTATTCCTTTGGTGTCATATCTAAAAAGTCATTGTCAAACCTAAGGCCATCTAAATTTTCTTCTATGTTATCTTCTAGAAGTTTCATTATTGGGTGTTTTACATTTAGATCTGTGACCCATTTTGAATTAATTTTTGTGAAGGGTATAAAGTCTGTTCTAGGTTCACATGTTGATATATGTATACATGCTTGTTCCAGCACCATTTGTTGAAGGACTGTCTTCTCTCCATTGTATTGCCTTAAATCCCTTTGTCAAAGTTCAGTTGAATATATTTATGTGGGTCTATATCTTGACTCTGTTCTATTGATCTACTTGTCTATTTTTTCATCAATATCACACTGTCTTGATTACTACAGCTTTATATTAAATCTTGAAGTCAGGTATTAACAGTACTCCAAATTTTTCTTTTCCTTCAATATTGTGTCAGGTATTCTGGGTCATTTGTCACATAAGCCTTAGAATAGTTTATTGCTATCCACAAGCTAACTTGCTGGGTTTTTCTTATTGGAATTTCATTTGATCTACAGATCAAGTTGAAAAAAAACTGACATCTTGACAATATTGAGTCTTCTTATCTATAAACATGGAATGTCTCTCCATTTATTTAATTCTACTTTGATTTCTTTAGTCATAGTTTTATAGGTTTTTATTGAGATATTATAAATATTTTGTTCAATTTATACCTAAGTATTTCATTTTGGGAAGTGTTAGCATGAGCTGTATTTCATATTTAATTGCAAATTCTAGTTGTCCAGTGCTGGTATATAAGAAAGCAATTGACTTTTGTATATTACCTTTGTATCCTGCAACCTTCCTATAATCACTTATTAGTTCCAGAAGTTGTTTTTTGTTGTTGATGATGATTCTTTCAGGGTTTCTACATATATAATGATGTCATCTGCAAACAAAGACAGTTTTGTGTCTTCCTTCACTCTCAGTATACATTTTATTTCCTTTTCTTGTCTTATTGCATTAGCTAAAATTTCTACTACAGTGTTGAAGTGGAATGGTGAGGGACATGTTTGCCTTGCTCCTGATCTTAGTGGGAAAACTTCTAGTTTCACACCATTATGTGTGATGTTAGCTTGACGTATCTTGTAGATATTCTTTATCAAGTTCAGCAAGGTTCCCTCTATTCCAAATTTCCTGCAAGGTTTTTTTTTTTAAATCAGGAATGGGTACTGGATTTTGTCAAATGCTTTTCCTGCATTTATTTATATAATCATGTGATTTTTATTCTTTAGCCTTTTGATGTGATGAATTACATTAATTAATTTTTGAATATTGAACCAGCCTTGAATACATGGGATAAATACCCAGGTGTTAAGAATAAGAAAAATAAAAGTTTTTATTTTACCTTCACTTTTTGTTTCTTCAGTGCTCTTCCTTCCCTTATGTAAGTCTAATTTTCTGACCTGTATAATGTTCCTTCTTTTTAAAGAAATTTTTTTTTTTGAGCATTTCTTGCAAGCAAGGTAGGTTTACTAGCAGCAAATTCCCTCAATTTTTGTTTGTCTTAGAAAGTCTATTTCTCCTTTCCTTTTGAATTATTATTTCACCAGGAACAGAACTCCAGTTATGATTTTTCCCCCTCTCTCAACACTTTAAATATTTTACTCCATTGTTGTCTTGCTTGCATGGTCTCTGAGATGTCAGATGCAATTCTTATCTTTGCTCTTCTGTAGGTGAGATGTTTTTTTCCCTCTGACTCCTTTCAGAATTGTTATCGTTACCTCTAATTTTGTGTGGTGTAAATGTGATATTCCTATGTGCAGTTGTTTTGGCATTTTTTTCTGTTTGGTGTTTTCTGAGCTTCCTGGATCTGTGGTTTGATATCTGACATTAATCTGGGGGGAAATTCTCTGTTATTGTTTGTTTCAAATATCTCCTTTGTTCCTTTTCCTCTTTCTTCTCTTTTTGGTATTCTCATTACATGTATTTACACCTTTGGTTGTTTTCCCACAGTTCTTGGATATTCTGTTCTTTTTTTTTTTTTTTCAGGCTTTTGTCTCTTTACTTTTCAGTTTGTGAGGTTTCCATTGACATATACTCAAGCTCAGGTATTTTTCTTCAGTTGTGCCCAGTTACTAATAAGCCCATCAAAGTCATTCTTCATTTCTATTACAGTGTTGTTGTTATTCTTGTTGTTTTAACTTTATTTTATTGTGGTAAAAACAATTAACATGAGATCTACCCTCTCAACAAAATTTTAAGTGTGCAATACATTATTGTTGACTGTAGGTACAATATTGTACAGATCTCTAGAGCTTATTCATCTTGCTAAACTGAAACTTCATGCCTGTTGGTTAGTAACTCCTCATTTCTTTCTCCCCCCAGGTCCTAGCAACATCATTCTACCCTTTGATTCTATGATTTTGGCTTTTTAAGATATCTCATATAAGTGAAATCATACACTATTTGTCACAATTTTTTTATCCCTTTTTGATCTTTCTTAGAATTTCCGTCTCAGTTTACATTGTCTGTTTGTCTTACATACTGTCTACTTTATCCATTAAAGCCCTTAGCATATTAATCATAGCTGCTTTAGATTCTTGGTCTAACAATTTCAGCATCCCTGCCATATCTGAGTCTGATTCTGATGCTTGCTCTATCACTTCAAACTGTGTTTTTGCCTTTTAGAGTGCCTTCTAATATTTTTGAACTTGAATATGATGCACTGGGTAGAAGAAAATGCTATAAATATAGATCTTTCATAATGTAGTAATAAGATGCTTGTGGAGGAAAAGCGTTCTAAGTTTCTATGATTACTTCTCAAGTCTTTTTGTGAGCCTGTACCTCTGGGACTGTGAAGTTTTCAAGCGCTTCTCAGTTTTCCTTCCTTTAAGTGGGACAAGATGTCTAGATGACCTGGAGTTGGGTATTTCCCTTTCCCCAGTTCTGTTCGTCTTTGCTAAAACCCCAGCAAATTAGGCTGTGGTTACATAGTTTCTCCTGAGAGTAGACCTTGTTAAGAACAATAGAAATCTCTGACGTATTTCAAAATGGCTTCTTTCCCTTTCACCCTGCTGGAGCAAGAAGGAGTTTTTCTCTGATGTTCACTGTGAGAAGCAGGTTGAACTCATGGAGGTAAAACTCACAAATGTGTGGGGACACCACTGTGACTGGAGACCCCTGGAGTTTTTAATTCTCATTCCTGCCCATACTGAGCCCCCCGAAATTTATGAATTACAGTTCAAGATTTTTTGAACCCAGCACTGGTTCTTGTGGAGGTTTCTGCTCATGGGTTTCTGCTCTGATAGGTTTTAATTCTCTGTCTCCACCTCTCTCTCTCTCCAATTTGTGAGGGTGGCAGTTTGCCCTGTAACCTCACTTCTCTTACGGATCTGTATTAGGCCATTCTTGCATGGCTATAAAGAAATACCTAACATTGGATAACTTACGAAGAAAAGAGGTTTAATCGGTTCACAGTTCTGCAGGCTCTCCAGGAAGCACAGTGCTGGCATCTGCTCAGCTTCTAGGGAGGCCTCAGGAAACGTACACTCATGGCAGAAGGTGAAGTGGGAGTAGGCACCTCACATGGCAAAAGCAGGAGCAAGGGAGAGAAGGGTAGGGAGAGGTGCCATGCACTTTTAAATGACCAGATATCATGTGAACTTAGAGCAAGAGTTCACTTATCACCCAGGGGATAGCCCAAGACACTCATAATCCATGATCCAAACACCTCCTACCAGGTCCTACCTCCAAGATTGGGGATTACATTTCTTTTTTTTTTTTTTTTTTTAATTTGAGACAGACTGTCCCTCTGTCACCCAGGCTGGAGTGCAATGGTGCAACCTTGGCTCACTGCAACCTCCGCCTCCCGGGTTCAAGCGATTCTCCTGCCTCAGCCTCCTGAGTAGCTGGGATTACAGGCATGTGTCACCACGCCTGGTTAATTTTGTACTTTAAGTGGAGACAGGGTTTTGCCACATTGGTCAGGCTGGTCTCGAACTCCTGACCTCAGGTGATCCACCTGCCTCGGCCTCCCAAAGTGCTGGGATTAAAGGCAAGAACCACCATGCCCAGCTAGGGGTCACATTTCAACATGAGATTTGGGCAGGGACAAATACCAAAATGTATCAAGATCTAAGAAGATTTGTTGAGTTTTCAGTTTGTTCTGTTTTTTTTTTTTTTTTTTTTTTTTTTTTTTGCTTATTATTAGGAGATAGTGGCTACTTTCAAGCTTCTTTTATGCTGGACCAGAAACTGGAAGTCAACTGTCAGCTTTTAAAGAGTAGAAAATTGTCTTCAGAGAACACCCCCTCCCATAACCTTGCTGTTAGTGCTTGGCAGACCAAGCTGAGAGAGAACCCTGGGCTGAAGACCTGATGTAGCAAAACTCAGGACTTGTAAGGATTTGACCGACCCCATTTTAGCAGTTTGGTAGACTTTTTTAAAGCTAGGCTTTGTAATTAAAACAGGCTAAAGAAATCATGACTTCATGCCTTGTGCTAAATTACTGTTGGAACAAACTTGAGCAAGTTGAGTAAGATATGAAGGAGCCACTGGGGAAAGCATTGGATTCAAACAGGCTTAGTTTTAAATTCCAGGTCTTTTCTAGCTATTAATAGCATAGCTATGGGCATGGCCGGCAGCTTCTCTAAGCTTCAGTTTTCTCATTTATTCAATGAAAAGACCAACAATTACTTCATAGAATTATAGCTTGATTCAGTGCAGCTGTTTACACGTGGAGCTCATCATTACTATTATCATCATCATCAAGAACATCATCACCACTAATAAAGTTTGTTAAAGCAGAAAGGAGGAGACAATTGATAGAGTGAGGGCCCTGAAAGGGCAGGAAGAAGTGAAATCCAAAATACAAGTAATAGGGCTTTTGTGGGGGGCGGGGTGTGTGGCAGCAGGAAGGATAACCCTTCCTCTTGGATTTGATGTCATGAGGTACTGATGGAAACAAACATAGGAAACTTACCCATGTGGGAAGGAAAAGAAAAGCACACTATCTCTTGGTTTAAAGACAACTGTAAGATAATTATCTGCATGGCTTACCTAATCATGTTCACTTGAGTACTATTAAGCTTCACTTTCACTTCCTGACCCTTATCATATAACTGTAGGAACTGGGATCCAGGAAAGTCCTATGTGTTGGGGCTGGAGACACCATCTCAACATGAAACATTTGTGTTCAAGGTCAAGAGCCTGCTTATAGATGCTGAGATGCCAATGGAGGTACACACATTTGTGGGTTTGTGCTGTCATTTAAGTATTCTTGCTTATGGTCTTTATGGTCATTTAATGTCACATGCCATGCTTCCGAGGAGACAACACAAAATTCTAACTCAAAGCAGTCTGAGGCAGAGCAGTTAATGAGAGGAGGCAGCTATTCTGCAGATTGGCTCCATCTCCTGTAGTAACCAGATACAGGTAAAGCTCAGACTAACACAGTATAGCTATAATCAGGGTTTGTCTTGCTCCCCAGAAAAGAATATTCTAGGAGGTTTAAATTTACACATTGAATTAGTGAGGATGCTCCAAAGAAACACAACCAACCGACATGACAGATAAATAAATAGATAGATACACATACATATAACAAAGAAGGAGGAAGAAAGGTGGGGATAATCCATAGAATGAGGCTCATGAATATATATGTATTCTCCTTTTGGTTGTGTTTCTCTGGAGAACCCTGACTACATTGGCTAGAAAAGGCCTGGGATTAAAATTCACTGCTGAAAGATTAGGAATGATTCTTAGGAATTGACTCGTGTGATTGTAGAGACTGGCCAAATTCAAGATTTGTAGGGTGGAGCAGCAGGCTGGACACTCAGGCAAGTGCTGATGCTTCAGTTTCAAAGCAGAATTTCTTCTACTACAGGAAACCTCAGCTTTTCCACTTAAGACCTTCAACTGATTAAATGAAGCCCACCCACATAATGAAGGGTAATTTTCCTTAGCTAAAGTCACCTGATCATAGATGTTAACCTCATGTACAAAATATCTTCACACCACCACCTAGATTCACATTTGATTAAATCACTGGATACTATGGTATGGCTGTTTAGACACATAAAACTAACTAACCATGGATGTAGATGGCTTACAGATGGGAGTGCTTATTAGTGTAACTATCCACATGGTGATGGCAGGAAAATTTCACTGAGCTGGACATCACTAGACCTCAGCTTTGCACTACCTCCTCAGGTGACCTGAAAGTATATCCTTTAAACCCTCTGAGTCTCCGTGTCCTGCAGCAGAGCATAATAATACCTTTCCTGTTTACCTATCATAAGGCTTAAGGAGACAAAGAAGATTTTTTTGGAAAAAAAATCGTGTACTTTAATCATTAATAGCTAATATTTATTAACTACTTACTATGTTCAGCCACTGTGCCTGGTTCTTTACGTAAGTTATATTGTATAATTCTCGAAACAATCCTATGAGGTACCTTAATATTACTCAAGTGAACATGATTAGGTAAGCCAGGAGAGGAAACTAAAGCTCAGAGAGGTGAAGTGATTTAGGCAAGATTGCACAGTAAACAAATAGCATCTGGGCTTCACACTGAGCTATATGCAACTCCAAAGCCTATGACTTAACTTCTGTACTGTATTCAAATACAGTAAATACATTAGGACGTATTGGGCCGGGTTCAGTGGCTCACACTTATAATCCCAGCTGAAGCTGGTGGTTGGGAGGCTGAGGCAGGTGGATCACTTGAGGTCAGGAGTTCAAGACCAGCATGGGCAATATGGTGAACCCTACTCTACTAAAAATACAAAAATGAGCTGGGTGTGGTGGTGGGAGCCTATAGTCCCAGCTACTCAGGAGGCTGTGGCAGGTGAATCACTTGAACCCGGGAGACAGAGGTTTCAGTGAGCTGAGATCACACACTGCACTTTAGCCTAGGCAACAGAGTGAAACTCCACCTCAAAAAAAAATACATTAAGACTTAATATGTGTTCATATTTGTCATGCGCGTCTGTGTGAAGAGACCACCAAACAGGCTTTGTGTGAGCAATAAAGCTTTTTAATCACCTGGGTGCAGGCAGGCTAAGTCTGAAAAGAGAGTCAGCGAAGGGAGGTAAGTGTGGGGCCGTTTTATAGGATTTGGGTAGGTAAAGGAAAATTACAGTCAAAGGGGGGTTGTTCTCTGGGGGACAGGAGTGGGGAATCGCAAGGTGCTCAGTGGGGGAGCTTTTTGAGCCAAGATGAGCCAGGAAAAGGACTTTCACAAGGTAATGTTATCACTTAAGGCAAGGACAGGGCATTTGCATTTCTTTTGTGGTGGAATGTCATCAGTTAAGGCGGGGCAGGGCATTTTCACTTCTTTTGTGATTCTTCAGTTAACTCAGGCCATCTGGGCAAGTCACAGGGGATGCGATGGCTTGACTTGGGCTCAGAGGCCTGGCAATATTCATTACGTAGCTTGCAGCAGGTGAACCATATTATTAAATTCATTTTTTGTTTTTATTATTAATTTACTTTTTTAATATTTTTTTGAAGAGACAGGGTCTCGCTATTTTGCCGACGTTAGTCTTGAACTCCTGATCTCAAGCAATCCTCCCACTTTGGCCTCCCAAAATGCTAGGATTACAGGCATGTGCCACTGCACCCAGCCCCAAGTTTACTTTTTAATGATCACCTAAAATGCATTATAGAAGTCACTGAACAGTTCTCATTTGATACACAGTATCAGGGAAAACAAATGTTCGACAACATTCATGCTTACGTGCACAGATACTAATAGGAAAAAAAAACTATCCCAGTTAGTGTCTTAGTTTTTTTCAGTGCTTGTTCTGCATCTAAGCAACTTCCCTATGCCAATGAATCTTATCTTTGTCTGCTTATACCCAGTTCTTCAGGAAACATAAAATACAGATAATTCCAATACAAGTTATTATACTGAAGCCACTAAGAGAATATTACAAAGTATTATAGATATTAAAGGATGCGATAGGAAGCAAGAAATAAAGAAAAACAAACACGAAGACACACAATTCCTGGCGCTCTCTACCATAAAATTTTAGCTGTTATTAAATATGCATAAGATAAATCTTTATTGGTTCTTTGGAAGTTCCTAATTGCTACAAAACTCTTAGCAGGCTACTCCCTTGCTGCTCTTCTACATTGCTGGGAACATATTTCAAACGCTACCTACCGTACTGAAAGTATCTTAACACTGCTTTCTGTTGGAATCAGAAAGAACATTAGTTCCCTGAAAATTTTTTGCATAAAGGGAAAATGTTTTCTGCTCTATACAGCTCTAATCTAGCCTCTAAGTGACTCTGTAGGAGTTGGAGTAAAAAGCATTCTAATCCACTCTGGTATGTACATTAATGCAAATTCTGTGTCATTTCTCCCTGATGATTCTTTGTCATTAGGGAAAGGTTTTTTTGTGGAATTTTATTTATCTCCATATCTAACAATCCCCTTCTCTGCCAACTTGGTGAAAGCACTCACTGGCTTTTGCTTGTAGGCTTATGCAAATCATACCCTGAATTTAGGTAATAGTACACATTATCTAAATATTTCACCTCCTCGCCCCCTCTTTCAGAAACATGGCAGCCCTGCACTTCCACAACCCATTGAATTTAGGGTTGCCGTTTGACTTGCTTTGGCCAATGAACAATGACTGGAAGTCACTTAAGAATGAGGAATGGTGATTTCCAAAAGACATGCTGTATGGGCAAAAGTGTATATGTCCACTGCAATATCAGAGTGCTTCTAAAAGGCCATCTCTCAGCATGTCTCACTCCCGCACAGAAGTATCCCCAGTACATTTTGAGATTATAGAATGTTATTGGAGCTAATTTCCTATTTGCCCTCATAAGTTATTTGGAGCTTTCACCTTTCGCTGTGTTAGTACTCTCAAAGAACAATGCTTTTTAATATTTACCTGCAACTACCAGTTGTGTGTTACATTTCCAAAATTGAAAAGTTAAATGTCACAATTATCCATCTTCTGCCATGTATCTGTAATGATTTCAAAGGTAAGTTTTATAATCCCATTTAAGATAGAAAAAAAAGTATTTAATAAGTAAAAGGTTTGCTGACATTGCAGTTATTGTATTTAACAGCTTGGGTATATTCCCTTGCTGAGGAACGAGATGAAGAGATTGAAAAGGCCTGTAATAAAGTAGCAGTTTGATTTGTGCGGAGGATGATATCTCTGCTCTGTCTTAATTTAGTTCATTAATATGCCCAGATAGTATAAAGTTTGCAAATTAAACATGATAAAAACACAAACAGTGCCATCTTTTGGACAATGCTTAAACTCGATACATATATACAGACACACATACCTGTGTCAGGCTATGTATTCAATACCCACAAGCATCCATCACAGATGCCAGCAAGATCTTGTTTTTATCATTAATAAATCTCCAGAGCATTAAAGCTTTTATTGGCATTACAGGAATGCAAGACACCATGCTTAACTTGCACCTGTTCAACCTAACTGGAATAGCATGCTCAGACTGGCTTTTTAACATCTCCATGGAAATGCCACTGTGACCACGTGTTTATTTGGTTCTTGGAGCACCCAAGGAAGTTTTTTTTCCTCATTTAAGTTCCTTTCTAAACCTAGGATGAGCTCTCCTTGCTTCTGGGGTCATGGCTTTGCTCTCACTGTGCAGGTATTATCCCAGCCTCTCCAAAAATTAAAAAGAAGAAGAAAGAAAATAAAGCTAGGATGAAATCTATCTGGCTCAGGTGTCAGGTTTTGAAAAATAGGTGAATGGATGTCATGTATAAAAATAGAAATGCTATTGTTATTCTGCTTATAACTGTTATTCCTAACTGAAGTGAGAGAATAGACAAGAAAACCCTGTTTCCCCAAAACTCATTTTCTACTGAATAGTGCAGATCAGTTCAGTATGGGGCAATCTGAAAAGATGACCTGCACATCAAGATGCCAGTATTTTAAAAGAGAAATTTCAAATTGTCATTCTAGTCAAGCATTTAATAACCATCTAGCATTATGCTAGAGACTCTGCATGAAGCTGTCCTATGGCCCCTAAAATGATTGGGACAGTTATTACTTGAAGACTTTGTAGGAGGAAAAATGTTTCAAAGGATGATTTTAAAGGAGTGTGGGATATGAAAACAAGATGGAGGTAATTTTGATGATGATGATAGCTAGCATTTACTGGACATTTACTGTGTGCTAGGTACTATTTAAATACTGTGCATAAATAAACTAATTTAACTCTCATGTCAATTTAATGAAGTAGATTTAACTGTATATCAATTTAGTGAAGCTAGATTTCTCCTCACCAAAGGAGAAACTGAGACAGAGAGGGGATTAGCAACTTGTCCAGCGTCACATAGTTAGTCAGCAACCACTTACTAGAGAATCCCGGGTCAAAGAAAACTGCAAAAATTGAGTCATAATGGACCACAGCTAGGATCAGGGCATGAACATCAGATTCATTCACTCATTCATTCAACAAATACACAATTACTTCAACACCTATCCTCTGCCACGTACCATTGTCATGGCAATGGATTGAACAAAACAAACTCCCTGGCATTGTCCAGCTTGCCTTAGAGTGGGGCAGATACTACACAGAAACATACTACAATGTCTTGAGGTGGTTAAAAAAGCAGAATAGAGTGAATGAATGCTTGGGGACACTGTACTAGGCTCAAATGAATACCAGATGAAATAATGGATACCTGCCCCTCAAAGCACTTTGAGCCTGATGAGGAACAGACAGACTCAGTGACTTGTGCTACGGGAGAGGAGAGCACAGGCTGCTTGGAAGCATGCAGGCTTCCCCAGCTAGACTGGCAATGAGGCTTTCAAAGGAGGCATCTCAGAGCTGGTGATGTCTCCACTGAGAATTATAGAGTAATAGAATTAACTAGACAGGAAATGTGGAGACATCTAAGCAAAGAATAAACACAAAATACACAATTTGAGAGTTGGGCAAGCTCTGGTAACTGAAGGAAGCTCTTTGTAATGGGATCTTAGGATAGATGCAGGAAAGTGGCTGAAAATAGGAGGGTCTGCAGGTTTGAGCAGAGGTTAGATCATACCGAGCCTCGCATGCCCTGAGATGAAGTAGATGCTAACTAATTCTGAGGGCCACGAGTAGACACTGAGGAGTGGTGATGGGAAATGATGAGACAGATTCTGTTTTCTGCAGTGAGCACTCCAACAATGATGTGACTCATGGGCTGGAGGGGACAACGTAAAGACAGGAGGATAAGCACGGAGACTGTCACAGCAGTGTAGGGGAGAGAGGAGGGGCTTGGAGAAGAGGACCCCTGTCTGCAAGACTCTTAAAAGAAAGGTGGTGGTTTATTGGATTTGCGGGAGGAATGGAAAGAAAACAGGAAGATGTGCAGGTGGCTGGCATGGGTGAGTGGGATGGCCGTAGTGTCACCCACAAGAAGAGAGAATACAAAAGGAGGGCAGAGTTAGATGTTGGAGTGCCTGAAGCTTGCTAGACATTCCTGCCATCTCAAACATCACTGTTTCTCCATCACACATGCCATTATCTCTGTCTTCTCCGGGTGTTTGAAAGGGCTGTCGCCCTTACTTGTTTTCCCGCATCTTCTGTGGCCTCTCCCTGTGCTTTCTTCTGGGCAGTCCCTCCTCATATCTCAGGTCTAGACTCCAGTGTCACTTACTTCCTGGCCTCCATGGCCCCAGGCAGGGTGGGGCACCTGTATTTGCTCCCCTCGCAGTGATTCTCCCTCTCGGCAGTAACAGTTTCTTCTCACGTGTCTCTGTCCAAAACTAAATAATAAGCTCAGCCCAGATGCTCCACTACACACTTCCTGCCTCACACTACATCCTTCAGAGATACTTGGACGTCTATATGAATGAGTGTCCTGTAAATCCCCAGAAATATAGGCACCAAGCTCAAAAGAAGGATCTGAAATTAGAGGTATGGATTTGGGCGTCATCAGCTGGTGGAAGCAATTTCCCTTCAATTGATGACCCCACAACCCTAGAAGAAGAAAGTTGTTTTTTTCCAACATCATCCTGAAGGGCGGTGCCAAAAAAAAAAATACACATATATTTATTGTGCTCAAAACACCTTATATGTATCTTCTTTTGATGCTTTCTATCTTCCCAGGAAAGCAGGTAGTGGTGTACACTCATTGTCCTTCTTTTCTTCCTCTCTCTATTGATTTCTTTTCTGCTCAAATAAAAAGGATTTTCACACTAACAGCAAAGACAATATACACACACTGAAATGATACACAAACAAGATCTCTCCCCTGAATTTCAGGGAATGACTTTTCTTTAAAAACAAAGGTGAAAAATGATCTCCTTTCTCCCACTCCCCTTCCAAATCCTCTCCCATCTCTGGGGATCTTCATGTCTTTTAAGTCTCACATTTCTCTGTGTCCTGCTTAACCTAAGTTTCTCTTTTGAGATAGTCACTCCTCTCTAGGTTGCCTCCACCTAAGCCTGAAACCTTTTCTGTTTGTGGCACAGGACTTAGCACCAAGCATCATGGCATCATTATCCTATGAAGCTCCCCCACCAAGGTGAAGAGAGGCATCTTAGCCAGATGGGGTTAATGAAAATGCTGTTTCTGTGCACACCTTGTGTTCGCTGCCTGATCAAGATACAACTTAGTATGCTAATGAATGCTAATTAGGGTGGGCTACTGTGTGTCCATCTGTCACATCAGTTTAAGTCACTGCAGCCCTCTGCGGGAAGGAGTTACACTTTACTACTCCTGTGAAGATTATTTTAATTGAACGTAGAATAAGGAGATTTTGTCCTCAGTTCAAATCTCTGTAATCATCATTATTCACATTTATTTGGTGACTTTTTCTATAGCCTTCGAGATGGCTGAGCATCTCAGAAAACATGAAAAATGATAGTGAGACCAATTAATAAGTATTAAACAAATGCACAAAGGGAGTATATATTCTTGCACAAATGTGGAATTAAGTACCCGAGAGACTTTCTGAAATGTGTGGCTGTAGATGCTCTGAATCGCTTCTGAATTGCTGAATGTAATTTTAAACTGGAATGAAAGCATGATTCTTGGTTGAATGGGCTGTGTCTTTCAAAAGTCTTTGAAAAAATTATTGTAATAGAAATCTTGAGATTTGTGTGTTAGAAGGTTTTTTGCTAAAGAGTGTTAAAGGGAAGGCTTTTATTTTGAGTGTAGATGTGTATCTCTTCCAGTGGTTGGAGAAGTGATTTCAATGCAGGCTGAAATGATTTACCTTTTTTTCCAGAATGTTAAAATAAGTCTCTCCTCGATTCAGATTATGAGGCTGACTCTCCCCACATGTGAAATTTTAACATTCTTGGACACTCCTCTTTAACTTTAACGAGAAAGGATATAACAGGAAGAGGACTTACTGAAGCAGTTTCACTGAAAAGAACTATTGTCATACTGATTCTGTAGCATAGTTCCCTCCCCCAGCTGCTTAAGGGGATCTGAAAGAGTGCTAGTTCCCTTAGATCAAGCCTGGTTGGAGGACTTTCTGCAAACTACTGAAAGAGTGTTAATTATAAGGACGAGTGCCTGACCCTTCTTGGAAAGCTCAGGTTGCCTGTGACAACAGGATAGTGGTGGCTGCATTGCTGTGGCCACTACTACCAGAGCTTAAAGGGTAAAGCCTTTTTGACTGTTTCCTGTGGAATAGACCTGGGCCAGGCAAGAGACAGGGTCACTGGGAGGGTTATTAGCAGTAATCTTGGTTTAAGGACGGTTATAACAGCAGACCAAAGAAATTTTAGTTTATATACAAGTTTGCTATAAACTCCTCAGCCCAACGTCTACCTTTTGGAAATCCAAGCTCTTTTTTTATACGTATGGATACAAAAGCCCAGTGAGTGATTTCACAAAGCCACAAGTGGTAAGACTTAGAAACTAAAACATCCAGCAGAATTGCAGCTAGAATCTTCGGGTGAGCTACTAGCCTGCAAATGCAGACCAAATCTAGACACATGGCATCTACAAATTTCTAACAACCACCTCTTTGTGTGCACAGGTATACTTGGATATACTTTAGCAAAAGACAGGTCCTGGGTACAGTCCAACAGAGTTAAGTGTACAAAGATGGTACTGCATTAGCATTGGCTCAGGATGTCTTTTATATTGTTTTGGAAACGGACATGATGGATTCACTTTGACTCTGTATTCACGACAGGTGAGGAAGGAACACCAGCTGCTAGGTCTGACTTTTGGACCCAGATACCTGAGCAATCTGACCAAAGTGGCATGAGATGGAAGACAGGGAATTGTGACCCCTTGTTCTATGTAGGAGCCTTTTCCAGTCCTTCCATTTCTACCACAGCACAACTGCATTACATCCCACAAGAGGACGCATTTCACGATTGCCCTGTCACTAAGAAGGAGCCAGAAAGGCAAAACCAACAAAACCGCACCAACCACTTTAAACACCCAGATCTTGGAATAATAGGTTTCCAAATAATAGGTTTCCAATAATCGTGTTTTAACATCTGCACACAGACTTTCACTGTGCTTTGTGTGTTTACAACCATCTGAATCGATCCCATGGAGATATCCAAAGACTTAAAATGTAAACATTGATTCCTTTGGTCATTTCTTTTCTATATTCCTACACTTTTTTCATTTTGTAGCAAAACCTTTAGATTTGAAGCACAGATCCTCTGACCCTTCAACTCATGCTTCTGGTCTGCAATAAATATCAGGGAAGCCTTCAGAGATGGGGTGAAGAAATCTAATTTTCCGAATTAGAATACCCTTTCATTCATAGGCAACGAGACTTCTAGGAAAAGCTAGATGCAGCTTTTTAAAATCCTAACTGTTAAATCTGGAAGGATTTTGAAGTTGAATAAATGATGAAATAGGTCCTTTCCTCATTTAGTGAGCAAGCTCTGCTTCTCTGTGTCGTGCAGGCATTCTCTTTAGTTTTATGAGGGTTTTCATTTTGAAAACCTGATATCTCATTACTAAAAATTCTACTCCTTGGAAGGAGGAGATTAGGAAGATACTGTTCCAAAGCAACAAAATTTCGGTTAGACAGGAGAAATAAACTCAAGATTTCTCTTGTACAACATGGAAACTGTAGTTAATAACAAGGTGTCATACTTGAAAACTGCTACGAGAATAGATTTTAAGTGTTCTCACTGCAAATAAATAATAAGTATGTAAGGTAAGGCATATGTTAATTACCTTGATTTACCCATTCCATAATGTGTATATACATTGAAACATCATGTTGTACACCACAAATACATACAATTTTTGTCAATTAAAAAATTAATTCTGCTTTGAGTTGGTGTTTGCAAAAAATAAAAAGGAATAAAAAGAAAAAAATGAGAAAAAAATAAATAAGAAAATTTGAAAATAAAAATAAATTAATAAGTTATTATTTAAAATTAATATTTTAAAGTAAATTTTATTTAGTAATAAACATTACTAAATTAATAAAAATTATTAATTGTTTACCTCCTTTTTCTGTTTTCCTCCTTTTCATTGACCATTGCTTTACTATCTCCTCCATACAATGATTACATTTCTCTTCTCCTATCACTTTCTCCACTCCAAGATACTGTTTTAGGGGAGAAAGGCAAGACTTCCCCACATCCATTTCCCTTCAGGGGCTTTTTAGATCATATTATCCTCACCCAGAGGCATAGAGGCAGAAGGATAAACCCCGGGGGGTGCACACTCTATGACCCACTTCTCATCATGCTGTTTTCTAGGCAGTGACCACATCAACCTATATTTAAATTTTTGCAAAACCAGACCCGGTCTCACATGTCACACACACAGTAACAGACATCCTGAGTTGGCTTTTGTGTTGTGCTGGCTCCTAGTTTGTTTCCTGTCTCTTTTAAGTCAACAGAAATCCATGCAAATGGGGAGGTGCTTGCCTGACACATGATTTATTACTCAACTTTTACAGGATCTGTACATTTCATTTGAATATTTGCAATCACATGCAAGTTGTGCCCGGGTGCTCTGTATCTTGAAGGCAGAAATCTTTACAGCACTAACTAAGACATATTATTCACTACACTAGAAGTAACAAATGGATTGATTTATCCAGGTATGTACTGCTCACCCAGCAGCTGTTGGATTCAGAATCATTGGCTTAGAAAATCCATCAGAATTAAAGAGCAAATTTCAAAATAAATTGTTACCGTTTACATCTGCAGCCTGGCTGCATATACCCTGTGAAATGTTCTGTTTACCTAAATGTTTCTTAAAACCTCTTTTTAGTAAATACAGTTATGAAAGCAAGTGCCTCAGGAGCTTTTCCAGTGACAACAGCCACTGACCTTGTGATGTTGAGGTGGGCTTTCAACTTCATCTGATTTATGTTAATGACAAGCTGGCTCACCAAAATGATTCAGAACTCTTGAATCATCAAAGGTCTCCTAACTCTGAAGGAGCAAACAATCTAGAAACAGAAAATGGCTGCTCATTCATTCTGCTGAATATTGACAGGCGCCTAGTCCAGTGTTCTCTTCCATGCTGTAAGAAAACAGCCTGTTGCATGGCAAGAGTGACAACATCCTGGAGTGAAATCACCGTGATAACTGATGTTTAATTTGTGCAGACCAAGGTATTCAGCAAGATCTTTAAACAGGCTGTAGTATAGATAAGCCCTCATAAAGATGCTTATCTAACTTTCCTAGTGGTCATGTGTTTTGCAAGAAAGTCTGAAGTGTGATCAGCTGCTAATATCTTCCACCTAAAATCATGCTATTTAAAGGATGCTCTCTGGAGGGCAGGTTTGGGGGATCTACCATCTTAAGGCTGCCCAAGACATCGCTTCTGTTAATGAGTCCCCATTAAATATTTCTTTCTGAGAAACTGGAGTTGTCAGCCTCTTTCTTCAGCCTCTCAGATCCCTTGGCCTTTGGGGTGGGTTTTCATAGGCCTGCTCACCGTGAAACACACAGTAAGACAGACGTTTTGTTAAGCATTCCCCAGGCCTAGACATTCCTTGCTAGAAATGTTGATCGGCTCTTCTCTCCTGATCCATTCAGCTTATGTATCCCTTCCAAAGTATCCTTCAGATGACCATGGTTATCATACCCATTTAACAGGAGAATATGAGACTCAGAGAGGAAGTCACTTTCGGCAATTTTGTGGCAAATATGAAATGAAATGTTCAGAACTCCGCTTGATCCAAAACCATTGCTAGCTTGCAGTGAGTCAAGTAGACTCCCCTGGCTTTATACAAAAAATATTTTCTGAAGTGTCCTGATGTGATTGCCTTCAGTGACTTTTCAACCAGTCTGATAATCTCGGCCCCAAGGTCACCTGCTCTCATCTTTTATGCTGGAATTAAGTCATATTCCCTAGTGGGGTTTGGAGTGCAAAGCCTTGGATAATTTCTGCTCCACACTTGCCCAATGTGTGACCTCGGACACATTATCAGGTTGAACCAGGTGAGATATGAGATTGCCATATCTGTGGGTCAAAAACAGTCAAACATTAGCAATTTTACATGATTCAGCTTTAATTTCTCAAAAATGTTGTTTCTTCCTCTGGGAAAAGAGACAAGCTAAAAGAACTTACTTTTTGGAGTTCCTATGAAAATCAAATGAGCTAACACCTGTCAAAGCCTAGCATAGTACTTGGTATAGGAGAAGTGTAGCTGCTTTTATCATTTCCAGTGGGGGCGTCAATTAGAAGTCATAATTTTTGATGTGCCTCACTTCAGCTGAATCTGCTGAAGCTGTCATTGCAGTAAGATTTTGGTGTTCTGATATACTGTGTGATTTTACCTTTTTTAAAAATTATTTTTCAAAGTTCTTACTACAGACTATGGTCTATAGACTATCTACAGACTATGGTGCCCAGGTTGGTCTCAAATTCCTGGACACAAGTGATCCTCCTGCCTTTGCTTCCCAAAGTGTTGAGATTGCCAGTGTGAGCCACTGTGCCCAGCTGTTAAGCTATTTTTCAATACAGAAATGGTCATTTGTAATGTTTGTAACATGTTAAAAATCTGAAGTAGAGGCTGTACTTAGAGAGTTAAAATTTGAGCTAAAATTTCAACTCAAAGGTCATTTAGAAAGCATTCTCACTATATTTCTTTCATTGAAAATCTTTCAAAAATAATTCAATGTTTTTGGAATTTCCATGTATTGGGTTCTGGTGACATTGAGATTTTTTTTGTGTGTGTTTTAATTGGTCATTTGTATTTCAACCAGAGCTGTTTGGGACCCAAATCTACCTGCAGAAGGAGGAGGAGAGGGTCTCAGGTTATTTCATAAACATTCTGGAGAGCAACCACTTTCCTTCCCTCTAGTCCACATTCCCTCTGCATCCTACTGTCTCCCCTAGGGTCTGGTTTAGGCTCACAGAGTCTAACTCCTTCCCTAAAATAATTTATATTAACCAGTGTCATCTTCTTCAATTAACATCGTAGGTGAGGCTCAGACTGAGAAGACAAAGGAATCTTGGTCCTGGACCAAGGCTTTTCTTAGGCAGCCTCGCATTAAAGAACAAGACAAGGGTGGCCATATCTCATTTTTTAAAATACCAGCATTAAGCAAAATAAATACCAAAATGTGAATACTGTTGTTTTGCTCCAATATGCAAACTACTGGATTGCCTCAGTCCTGTGAGGTTTACATTCTAATTTAAAGCAACATGTTGGTCCTGGTGCCCATTCACAGGTTTCTTTCTTAACCTGGAAAAGTAATTATTGCACCTCCCCTTTTCCCTGTAGAAAATGCTGCATTGCTGGTAAGTATCATTGAGTTGCATAATATCTCAGGCATGGTCCCCAACATTGATTTCATTTAATATAAATAGGCTAAACATGTGAGTGAAGGAGTGCTAAATTATGTGGCGTAGGCTTTAAGTACTATAAATGTTCAACGAAAGAATGAGGCATGGTAGGCTTCATGGAAGACTTGGACTCAAATTCTCTCCACCAAGTGATCCAGAAGAATGTGCCTCTTCTCTCTTCTGCTTCTGTTCTTGGCTGTATTCTGTGACATCTCACTCTTCGTCACAAACCTTTAGAAATGCCTTTTTTTTTTTTTTTTTTCTGAGGCGGTGTTTTGCTCTGTCGCCCAGGCTGGAGTGCATTGGCCAGATCTCGGCTCACTGCAAGCTCTGCCTCCCGGGTTCTCCTGCCTCAGCCTCTCGAGTAGCTGGGACTACAGGCGCCCACCACCTCACCCGGCTAGTTTTTTTGCATTTTTTAGTAGAGACGGGGTTTCAC
>NW_012111031.1:9658980-9683575 GCF_000951035.1 Colobus angolensis palliatus
CTTCTTCTTCTTTTCTTCTTCTTCCTTTCTTCTTCTCAAAATCTCCACATTTCCATCTAACTCTGTTTAATTTTGCCAATCCAATCACTCAAACCAACCCAACACAGCTAATCACATCAGGAAAATGCTGGTGTTTTAGAATTTTGTTTTGGTGTGGTGGATTGGTTATTTCTCCCACTTACTTTCTTACCCAGATTCATTTGTGTGGTCCTGGCTGCCCCAGTAAATTTAAAGCTCTCCAAGAGCAGAAGCTGTGCTTTCTCTTTGCTTCGATGCTCCCCATAGTGCTCAATGCTCTGCACACAGTGGGCGCCACAGAGTTGTCGCTGACTGATGGATGTAATGAAAGCTCCAACAGCCTCATGAACCAATGGACCACAGAGTGGTGTAATCATGCTGCTGTTTGTCTCAACCTCCAAACTCTGGGCAAAAAGCCAAAGCCCACCCAAGATGTTGTAATGGTCTTATAATGACACAGTATTTGTTTACAAGCCTTCTTAAGAGAAAGTCAATTTGTAGCCTCTGAAGCCTTTAAGACACATTGTCTTATTAGCCCTCCTATTGTGGCTGGGAAGTGATATAACCCTCTATAGAAAAGGAGCAACAACAGAAGGAACAAATCCTGCTTTATATGTTTCTTAGTGATATTCACAAGACAATGAATAGAAAAATCTCTGGTCCCCCTATTATTTGAAGTTTTCTTTCATTTCCTGGGCCAGTGATGACTATCTCATTTTAAAAACCGTAGCATGTAAATTGGTCTTGGGTATTTACAACAACGAATAAGCAATGCTGGCCAATGATAATGTCTGATGATTGTCAAGAAGTAAGTAGGAGATTCCTGTTCATTATCCCCTGAAGCAGAGTTCACAGGCGCCTTTTCCTTTTCATCTTTGCCTAAAATTGGATGGCAATTAGAAAGCAACAATGCCCATTCTTGGTCAGCAGTGACCTGCTGAGATGAAATAAGTGCATTCTCCTTCAAGTCTGTGTGGCCAGTTCTCCTCTTTTTACTCATGGAAATGGATATTAGCTAGACTGAAACATGGGAAGTCTCAGTCATTGGATGCTGATGATATTAAGGCACTTAACTTGTTTTTCCAGATCTGATAGGTTTCCATGGAAATAACAGTTGGAAGCCAGCAACTGAGAAGTCAGAATTCTGTTTTTTCTCAGCTCCGACTGCCGACAGAGAGTCAGATTTTCAAACAAGCTAAAGAATCTAGGAATCTTTGATCTGGGACATCTACCATACTCCATTAAAATAAAAATCCCCATCATTCATTATTTTTGTGACCTTCTGTTAATCTTCATGATTGTCAACTAATATTTAGATCATCCCCGTTGACTTAGGAATTGGCACACAGTAAGGAAACAGCCATGGCCTATAGTCAGGATCCCTTGGTTCAAATATCACAAATTCCAGTGGCAGAAATATGGGCAAGTTATCTGGGCTCCCAAAGTCTCCATTTCTTCTTACATAAAAGATAGGTCATCATTTTCAGGATCCATTGCATTAAACAAAAGAGAGCATGACAAGCATTTAGTGTAGGGTACACTGTCAGCGATCAATAAATATTCGTTGGACCTTAGAGGAGAGAATAAAAAGCAAAAAATAAAAATAAAAAAAGTTTGTTTCTGCTTCTGCCTGCATCTGTATTTATCAATATCTTCACCAAGCTGAGAAGCAACACACTCCTTTAATATCAGGTTATAACCCCTGACTCCAAATGAACTTCATGGCATATATTAGTTTCCTCCTGCTGCCATAACAAATAACCACAAACTTAGTGACTTAAAACCACACAAATTTATTACCTCATTGTAGGTTAGACATTCAGCGCCTGGGTGGTTGGATTCTCTGCTCAGGGTTTCACACAGGTTAAATCAAGGTGTCAGCAGGAGGTGCGGTTCAAATCCAAGGCTCAGGGTCCTCTGCAAGCTCACGGGTTGCTGGCAGAATTCACTTCCTTCTTATATTTTTCACATAGCCCCCTCTGTCTTTGAGCCCGCAATAGCACACAACTCCTTCTCATGCTTGGAATCTGAGACTTCCAATTGGAGCTGGGAGAAAATTGTTTTCAAGGGTTCATATGACTACAGATAGTCCAACTAGATAATTCAGCATAATTTCCTATCTAAGGTCAGCCGATTAGTCACTTCATTGCATCTGCAAAGTCCCTATTGTCTTGTAGCATAGCATATGCAAAGGTATAACAATAGGGCATGAAGGTCACTGGAGCTAAAATTTGGCCAAGCACATGATGTATCATGTGAATAGAAATGTATATCACTCCTGGCGTGGTGGCGGGCGCCTGAACTTTCATCTACTCCAGAGGCTGAGAATGGTGTGAACCCGGGAGGCAGAGCTTGCAGTGAACCGAAATAGCGCCACTGCACTCCAGCCTAGGCGACAGAGCAAGACTCCATGTCAAAAAAAAAAAAAAAAAAAGAAAAACAAAAGAGAAATGTATGTCACTGCTCTTTACCTGTTACAAATAGGTATTGAAAAATGGTGGAAAGTAACTATAATCACCCAACTATCCAGGAGCAGAACCAAAGTAACCCAATTTTCTTTTAAATGTTTCTGATAGACTTGTGATCTCCATGCCAAGCACTCTACACAGTACCCCTGAATATCTTCAGGCATATTTTCAGTCTCAATGTCAACCACCTGCCGTCTTATCAGTCACCTTTTAATTTGATTCAACAGCAAGAAAAATAAAATTCAGAAAATAAAAAATCTGTTATTTTTAAAAAATTTGATTATGCGACATTAAGAAAAAAAACCCAGTGCTTTGGGAGGCCAAAGTGGGAAGATCCCTCGAGGTCAGGAGTTCAAGACCAGCCTGGGCAACATAGCAGCAGCCCGTATCTACAAACTAAAAAATAAAAAAATTAGTCAGGTGTGGTGGTGCGCGCCTATAGTCCTAGCTACTTGGGAGGCTGAGGACAGAGGATCACTTGAGCCCAAGAGTTTGAGGCCGCAGTGAGCTATAATCACACCACTGCACTCCAGCCTGGGTGACAGCGAGACCCCATCTCTAAAAACATTAATAATAAAACAAAAAGTAAAAATAAAAAATCTAAAAGTAAAATACAGTTGTTTTCTCTTTGGAAAAACTCACAATGGAGATGGATTTCAATGGTGTGACTGGGTCCATGCCAGACCAGCTTCCCAAACCACTCTTCATAAAGGAGGCCTTCAGGCTGGGCACAGTGACTCACGCTTATAATCCTAGCACTTTGGGAGGCCAAGGCGGGTGGATCACCTGAGGTCAGGAGTTCGAGACCAGGCTGGCCAACATGGTGAAACCCCATCTTTACTAAACACACACACACACACACGCACACACGCACACACACACACACACAATTAGCTGGGTGTGGTGGCGGGTGCCCATAATCCCAGCTACTTGGGAGGCTGAGGCAGTAGAATTGCTCGAACCTGGGAGGCAGAGGTTGCAGTGAGCCAATTTTGCACCACTGCACTCCAGCCTGGGCAACAGAGAGAAACTGTGTCTCAAAAAGAAAAAAATGCCTTCAGAGAGTCACATGTTCTCTGGAATATTTTCCAAAAGTCATGGGGCTTGGGCCAACAAAGCTTCATTCTTGACTCTCCCATCCACAGAGAGCAGTGTATTACTTCTGTTCAGCCAATAAGAAGTCTGGGCATGAAGAAAGCCAATAAACAGATGAAAACGAAAGATCTGGGCTATAAATATGTGAAATCAAAGAGTCTTGATATCTTGCTTAAACCTTGCCTAAATCAAGACGAAATAGACATATGTATGCTAGGAGGTTTTCTGAAGTTTGGTCACATTTAATTATTCATGAGAAGGAAAAGAATGCCTCTATGCTTCTTGAGGATAATTGGTAGTTGAGGGGAGAGGGGAATTCTCAGAGATGTTACAAAAAAGGTTATAATCAAATATAAGCTTCCCAGAAAGGTTTACCTAATTTTGAACTACCGTTTTCTCTACGTGGGTCAGGAAACAAGACCTAAATAGAAAATGTGACCTACTTTAGAGCAAATGGCTCCTCCGGTCCCAGCACTGAGTTTGAACACTGATAATTCTACAACTGAGCTATGTTGTTCCTTCAGGGGAAACTTCTGGGACTGTAAATCTGCTTGAGTGTGGCTTCCTGTGAAGGTGCATGTTCCATCTCCCCACTCAGAAGGCATCTCTATGCAAATGGAGAAATGGCCATAATTCACTTCTTCAGCACTGCTCTATTCTCTTGGAAAACAGGCATCCCCAACCCCCCAAGAGCATTTGCATTTTGGTTGGTAATGTGGTCACTGGGAAATACTCCCGCTCACTTTACAAATATTGCACTGACTCAGGAACACCTACCTCTAGAGAAAAAGCCTCTTACTCAGGGTATTGACTGGACTTCCCCAGGACATTGTAGATTAAACCCAGTCACCAAGGCTATAGTCTAACTTGTTCATCATTAATTCCCCATGGGAGAGAGATATCCAATAGGAAGCAAAGCTTGAATTTACAAAAGCATCCCTAGTGATATTCATGAATGTGGACACTGTATGAGCCAGGGTAGACTAACTGCTTCATGAACAACATCCTAAATCAGTGGAATGTCAAAAGAAACACAGTATCTCATTTCTGTCATAGGCCAAAGCAGTTGTTTCTTGTCGAGTGGTTCTCCCGGCTGCCTCTCCTTCTACGGAGACTCAGGGACTCAGGCTCCATTTTGTCTTCATTATCCTCCAAATCCTCAAAGTTCTTGCCATTCAACTGGCAAATGGAGAAAAAGAAGGGCACTATGGTTCCCAAATTGTGCACCAAGGTGCCCTGGAGTGCTACACTGAATTCACAAGGGTGTCATGCTGCGATATTTTTAACATTTTTGGGAAACCCAGCAATACTCCACATCTGTTGGACAGTGCAAAAACTAATATCTCAAGGCAGTTCCCTATTTCATCATGAAATCATCTGACAGTAATTTTGATAATGCTTTATCTTTTTGAATCTGGGTATTTAGCAACCACTGTAATAAAAAGCAAGTACTGCATTAAAATCAATGTGCAACAGGAAATGAAGATAGTGGTGTCCAATGTGATTTACAGATTAAAGGAGTTATGCAATGCTTAAACAGGCATATACATCCCATTAGGAAGTAATTGTGCTCATTTAAGAATGAAATAAAAATATCATTTGGCTTTTAATTCACATGTACTATTTTTTCAAAGCACAAAGTTATTAGGACATAAATATTTATTAAGTTGTTTGGACCTAACTACATTTTAATTGGAAATGTCAGGTGTTTCTTTGGCTGAGGAGTACAACAAAAAATTTACTAAGTCCCTGAGAGCACCATGAACTGAGAAGAGAGGACTGTGCTGAGAAATAATTAAGGGCTATCCGCATAAGTGCTATAGTCACTTCCATTCACATTCCACTGGTCAGAATTTACTCAGATAGCTACATCCAACAGCAAAGAAATATGGGATGTGTAGTCCAGCTATGTGCCTAGGAGAAGAAGGAAAATAAGTGGACTAAAAATGTGTCATTCTTGGCCAGGCACAGTGGCTCACGCCTGTAATGCCAGCACTTTGGGAGGCCAAAGAGGGTGGATCACCTGAGGTCAGGAGGTCGAGACCAGCCTGGCCAACATGATGAAACCCCGTCTCTACTGAAAATACAAAATTATCTGGGTGTGGTGGCACACATCTGTAGTCCCAGCTACTCAGGAGACTGAGACAGGAGAATGGCTTGTACCTGGGAGGTGGAGGCTGCAGTGAGCCCAGATCACGCCACTGCACTCCAGCCTGGGCAAGACAGAGCAGGATTCTGTCTCCAAAAAAAAAAAGAAAAAAAAAGTGTCATTCTCTACCGCAGAAATGAACAAGCAGGGACACAAAATTGTCTTGTATTCACAGTTTAACTTGCACTGAAAAATAATGCAGCTTCCACTTTCAATATCTCAAAGCATTCTCATCATCCCTCTATTCTACAGCCCTTAGGCTCTACAAAGCACATACAAACCATGATTTCATTACTTCTCATAACCTCATGAGCTGGGCAGAACAAAGATTCCTTTCTTCACAGATTAAGAAATGAAGTGCAGACACTGAATTATTTTAGGTCGCCCAGATAGTGTAATGGTAACAGAAGTCAGACCCAAATCCAGGTTTTACACCACCTCGAGGGTTCTTTCTACTACAGTCAATGGCCAGGTTAGCGGGAATCCATTGCCAAGGTGTAGAGCTTGTGTTTAATGACAGGAATATAATCGGTTTGGCAGCAGGATAGTAATACAAAAGAGGATTGTCAGACAAGCAGCCCCTGTTCTACAAGCAGAGGAAAATTATGTCCTAAAAGTGACAGTTCTTAGGACATAAATGACCATCATCCCAGGTGTAATCTTCAGCTCCTACTATACTGGGCAAACACAAAAGGTACCCGACCTCTGCCTCTCCCCAGCTGCTATGGTTTAAGTGTATCCCCCAAAGTTCTCGTGTTGAAAACTTAATCCCCAACATGGCCGATTAGAAGCAGCTGCAGGTGTTGGCTCCCTGCAAGAAGAATAAAAAGGGCAAGTGAATCCTGAACCTCCAACTGAAGTATCCAGGTTCTCTCATTGGGGGTGACTAGGTGGTTGGTGCAACCCACGGAGAGTGAAGAAAAGCAGGGTGGAATGACGGCGCACCTGGGAGCCTCATGGGGCAAGGGGAGCGCCCATCCCCAGCCCAGGTGGTAAGTAACTGCACTTCCCCGCTCAGGAAACCATGCTTCTTCCACGGATCTGTGAAACCCACAGATCAAGAGATCTGCTCCTGAGCCCACATCACCAGGGCCCTGGGTCCCAAGCTCAGAGCTGCACAGGCCCTCAGCAGTCGCTTGGGTTGCAGCCAGCAGCAGCAGGCTGGAGACTGCCTAAGACGATCTTGTTCCCCAGGGCAGGGCGACCACCATCACTGCGGCTCCCGTTGGCCACCTTCCCCTGCCGGTGCCAGGGAGACTGGGTGGTTTGGACCGGAAGGAATTCCCCACAGCACAGCAGAGTGGCTATGGCAGATCATGACCAGACTGCTTCTTTAGGTGGGACCTGGATCCATCCCTCCTCACTGGGCAGGGCCTCCCTATGGGAATTTCAGCAATTCCAACCAGGGGTTTACAGACAGAATTCTGTCTGTAATGATCTCCCTGATCTCCCTGAGACAGAGCCCCTAGAGGGAGAGACGGCCATGGTCTCTGCAGTGCAGCAGACTTAGTCTTTCTTTCCCGCTGTCTCTGAAGAGTCCAGGCAGTCTGGATGAGGGGTATTCTACCCAGAGCAATGCACCCACTATTCCAAGAGGCAGCCAGACTGCTTTGCTAAGCGGGTCCCTGATCCCATGCCTCCTGAATGGGTGAGACCTCCCAACAGGGGTTGCCAGATACCTTATACAGGAGTGTTCCCTCTGGCATCAGGGGGATGGAACTCACACAGGAAGGAGCAGGCTGCCATCTTTGCTGTTCTGCAGCATCCACTGGTGATACTAAACAATTGAAAAGGAGAGACTCCTCTCTAACTCATTTTATGAGGCCAGCATCCTCCATACCAAAATGTGGCAGAGATACAACAAAAACAGAAAACTTCAGGCCAATATCCCTGATGAATACTGATGCAAAAATCCCCAATAAAATACTGGCAAAAAGAATTCAGGAGCACATCAAAAAGGTTACCCACAATGATCAAGTTGGCCTCATCTCTGGGATGCAAGGTTGGTTCAACATATGCAAATCAATAAATGTGATTCATCACATAAACAGAACCAAAGACAAAAACCACATGATTATCTCAACAGACACAGAAAAGGCCTTTGTTAAAATTTAACATCCCTTCATGTTAAAAACTCTCAATAAACTAGATGTAGAAGGAACACACCTCAAAATAATAAGAGCCATTTACGACAAACCCACAACTGATATCATACTGAATGGGCAAAAGCTGGAAGTACTCCCTTTGAAAACCAGCACAAGACAAGGATGCCCTCTCTCACCACTCCTATTCAACATAGCATTGGAAGTTACGGCCAGGGCAATCATGCAAGAGAAAGAAATAAATCATATTCAAATAGGAAGAAGAGAAGTCAAATTGTCTTTGTTTGCAGATGACATGATCCTATATGTAGAAAACTCCATCGTCTCAGCCCAAAAGCTTCTTAAGCTGATAAGCAACTTCAGCAAAGCTTCAGGATACAAAATCAATGTGCAAAAGTCACAAGAAGAGAGCCAAATCATGAATGAATTCCCATTCATAATTGCTACAAAGAGAATAAAATACCTAGGAATACAACTAACAAGGGAAGTGAAGGACATCTTCAAGGAGAATTATAAACCACTGCTCAAGGAAATTAGACAGTACACAAATGGAAAAACATTCCATGTTCATGGATAGGAAGGATAAATATTGTAAAAATGGTCATACTACCCAAGGTAATTTATAAATTCGATGCTGTTCACATTGAACAGCATTAACATTCTTCACAGAATTGGAAAAAACTATTTTAAAACTTGGATGGAACCCAAAAAGAGCCCATATAGCCAAGGCAATCCTAAGCAAAAAGAACAAAGCTGTAGGTGTCATGCAACCTGACTTTAAACTATACTGTTTTGGTTACAGTAGCCAAAACAGCATGGTCCTGGTACAAAAGCAGACACATAGACTAATGAAACAGAATAGAGAACTCAGAAATAAGACCGCATACCTGCAACCATCTGATCTTCAACAAACCTGACAAAAAAAAAAGCAATGGGGAAAGGGTTCCCTATTTAATACATGATGCTGGGAGAACTAGCTAGCCATATGCCAAAAATTGACACTGGACCCCTTCCTTACACCATATACACAAATTAACTGAAGATGGATTAAAAACTTAAATGTAAAACCCAAAACTATAAAAACTCTGGAAGAAAATCTAGGCAATACCATTCAGGACATAGGTACAGGCAAAGATTTCATGACATAAACATCAAAAGCAATTGCAACAAAAGCAAAAATTGACAAATGGGATCTGATTAAACTAAAGAGTTTATGCACAGCAAAAGAAACTATCATCAAAGTGAACAGACAAGCTACACAATGGGAGAAAATTTTGCAATCTATCCATCTGAAAAAGGCCTAATATCCAGAATCCATAGGAACTTACACAAATGTACAAGAAACAAACAAACAGACAAACAAAAAACATTAAAAAGAGGGAAAGGACATGAACAGACACTTCCAAGAAGACATTTATACCGCCAACAAACATGAAAAAATCTCAACATCACTGATCATTATATAAATGCAAATAAAAACCACAATGAGATACCATCTCTTGCCAGTCAGAATGGTGATTATCAAAAAGTCAAGAAACAACAGATGTTGGTGAGGCTGAGGAGAAATAGGAACATTTTTACACTGTTGGTGGGAATGTAAATTAGTTCAATTATTGTGGAAGACAGTGTGATGATTCCTCAAAGACCTAGAACCAGAAATAGCATTTGACTCATCAATTCCATTACTGGGTATCCCAAAGGAATACAAATCATTCTATTATAAAGATACATGCACACGTATGTTCATTGCAGCACTATTCACAATAGCAAAGACATGGAATCAACTCAAATGGCCATCAATGATAGACTAGATAAGGAAAATGTGGTCCACATACATGACAGAATACTATGCAGCCATAAAAAGGAACGAGATCATATCCTTCGCAGGGATGTGGATGGAGCTGGAAGCCATTATCCTTAGCAAACTAATGCAGGAACAGAAAACCAAGCACAGCATGTTCTCACTTATAAGTGGGAGCTGAACAATGACAACACATGGACACAGGGAAGGGAACAAGATACACTGGAGCCTGTTGGGGAAGGCAGGGAGAGGGGGAACATCACGAAAAATAGCTCATGTATGCTGGGCTTAATGCCTAGGTGATGGGTTGATCTGTGCAGCAAACCACCATGGTACACATTTACCTATGTAATAGACCTGCGTATCCTGCACATGTACCCTGGAACTTAAAATATATTAAAATTTTTCTTAAAAGAAAGAAAACTTAGTTCCCACTACAACAGTGTTGAGAGGTAGGACCTTTAAGAGGTAATTACGTTATCAGGGCTCTGCCCTCATAAACTGATGAATGCTGTTATGGCAGGAATGGGTTAGTTATCACAGGAGTGGGTTACTAATAAAAGGATGAGCCCAACCCCCTTCCCTTCCCTTCTCTCTCTCTCTCTCTCTCTCTCTTTCATGCTCTCTTGCCCTTCCACTGTCTCTCGTGGGAATGATACAGCAGAAAGTTCTCACCATAAACTTGGACTTCCCAGCCTCCAGAACCATGAGCTAAATAAATTTTTGTTCCTTATAGGTTACCCTGTCTGTGGTACTTCATTATCGCAGTGCAAAATAGACTGAGACACCTGCCTTGTAACTTACATGGGCTTTGTACAATCAGCTCTCAATCACAGTGACAACTGATTGGGAAAAAGACTATATTAGGCAAGAGAAATGCTATGGGGTCTTCTCTACCCAATGAATTGCCTTAGGAGTTTGGCAAATTTATCTTGAGGGCTTTTTCCTAATATAATTGAGTGATAAAAGTATTATCTCTCTTCTTTAAACTCATAATAATTAATGAAAAGAAAGGAGAAAGGAGACCAGTCAAAAGCAGTCTTTTGGTGTTTGGAATCCACCAGTGATAACCCACAACATGAATAATTCTTATGTTGTCTGTATAAACATTTGTCCAACAGAGACAGCTGCTCAGCCTTGTAAAGTCTCTTCTGCTCCAGTAAACAAGAGGTTAAAAACCTGGAAGCACTGAACCCAAAGAAATTGAAGTCTATAGTTTTCCTACTCTGAATGGTGGGCATGTGGCGAGAGCTGACAGACTGGATGTAGTTGAGAAGGAATTCTCCTGCATGGTCAATCTTTATGTTATTGTATTTTCTGTTTACATTTATTTTCTTCTTCAAGCATCAAATGAAAGTCATTATAGTCAGAGATTTCAACACTGGGTGTGGGTCGGAGGCCAATTGACTTTCTGATATGTTCTTTTTTTTCAGCAGTCAGCTAAAATATGCTGGTTTGAGGGGTACATGTAAGAAATGATTTGAGGCCAGGCTCTCAGAAGAAAACTGAGTTCACTTGTGTTCATCAATGATTTATAGCTGCTTGAATCAGAACTAGCTTCCCTGCAAAGTTATACTTAGAGCTAGGCCAATTGAGTCTGACAGGGGAGAATCTCAAATTATTGATGAAAGGACTAAGGACTACATTTGAGAAGTTTATTCTTTTGGTGTGGTTTCTAGATGTGCATGCAACTGACTCACCCGGCACATTTAGCACCCTGCAGCTTTTTCTAGTCCCAAACACAAGCATTCTGGGCGGCTGTGTGGAGTACAACACAAAGAATTCCCAGTTGTCTTTCCTAACACTACAGAGAAATCTTTACATTTGTGATTTAAAGAAATCATTAAAGAAAATTTTTGCTTCTGTAGGATACCTTCACTGGGACTCAAGATGTGTTCCTAGTCTTTCTACTCATAAAGAGTCCTGGGGAGCCAGAGAAACAGCATCATGGTCTTTGTTTCTAAGTGTAGGAAGGAAAAATCCCAAAGTTTCAGCGATTTGTTTGAACTCATCTAGCTGGGAAGAGATGGTAACAAGCTAGACCACTGAGTTTTCAAGACCTCGAAAGACTTTCCCAACGTATTAGAGCTTTGTCTGGCCCAACCTCACCCGGCCTTATTCACTCACCCACTCAGTTCTCAATGTAACAGTCTGCTAAGGCTGCCGTAACAAAATACCACAGACTGGGTGGCCTGAGCAACTGTTTTCTCGTAGTTCTGGAAACCAGAAGTCCAAGATCAAGGTTTCAACAGTGTTGTTGTCTGGTGACGCCTCTCTTCCTGGCTTGCAGGGACCTCACATTCTCTTTTTCCCTCTATCTACATTCCTGATGTTGTTTCTTCCCTCTCTTTCTCTTTTTTTTTTTTTAAACATAGTCTCATCACTCTGTCACCCAGGCTGGAGTGCAGTGGCATGATCTGGGCTCACTGAAACAACTGTTTTCTGGGCTCAAGGCTAGATTCTCCCACCTAGCCTCCCAAGTAGCTGCAACTATAGGCTCGAGCCACCACACCCAGCTAAATTTTTGTATTTTTTGTAGAGATGGGTTTTCGTCATGTTGCCCAGGCTGGTCTCAAACTCCTGGGCTCAAGCAATCTCTCCGCCTCGGCCTCCCAAAGTGCTGGGATTGCACCGCACCCGCTGTCTGTTCCTCTTAATATAATGATACCAGTCCTATCAGATTAGGAACCCACCCTTATGACCTCATTTAACCTTAGTTACACCCCTAAAGGCTGTATCTCCAGATGCAGCCATGTTGGGGATTTGGGATCCAACATATGAATTGGGGCCATGGTGGGAGACAATTTAGTCTAAATTCAATTCTTTTTGAGAACTACCCTTTATTATGGTAGGTGTGGTGCAAATGCCAGGTATGGCAAAAAATGTTTTATATGCATTGTCTCGTTTAATCCTCACAGCAATATAAAGGGATGGGTGAAGAAGAAACCCAAGCTTAGTGTAGAGAGTGATTGGAAGAGCGGCCAACTTGAGCTGTTTCACTCCAAAATCCACACTCCAAACCAGAATAAACAACTGCTTAGTTTGTCAGGTGGAAATAGTAATTTTCAATGTCTTTTGTGTTGTGACGTCTTTTCTCCAATAACAGAACTTTAAAAAGTGATGTAAACAGATTTGAAGATTCAAAACTGCATTAAGTCAGCAATCATTTAGATATAATCAGATTAGAGCATTATACTGTGTCACAGATTCCAATAAAAGTACCCACAATTAACATGCTATTCACCTGGAGGCCCTATGGCTGTTCAAGCAGAACTGTTGTTGCCCTGCTCAAGAGGCCAAGTTCACACATATTCCAGAAAGCACTGGATCTTCCTTGATGTTGCCTTGTTGTTCTGCTGTACCTTGTTTCTCTTACGTGGAGTAAATTGTGCCCTGCACAATCCATAGCTACACAACAGGCACAGCATGATGTTCTGAAGCCGTCCTTACAGGTTAACAAGAATTCTAGACAGAAATGTAGTTATAAATGAGCATTAATCAGGCTGCACTTTCACCCACTTCCTTGTAACTGAAAGTCACTAGATACTGACTACTTGCATCCCCATTGTTCCTACGGATAGGATTTCTGACCTTAGAATCATAGGACCTTTGTTTAATAATTGCTTAAGATGTTGGCTGGGTGTGGTGGCTCACACCTGTAATCCCAGCACTTTGGGAGGCCGAGGCAGGCAGATTGCCTGAGCTCAGGAGTTCAAGATGAGCCTGGGCAACACAGTGAAACCCCGTCTCTACTAAAAATACAAAAATTACCTGTGTGTTGTGGTGGGTGCCTATAGTTCCAGCTACTTGGGAGGCTGAGGCAGGAGAATCTCTTGAACCTGGGAGGTGGAGGTTGCAGTGAGCAGAGATTGTGCCACTGCACTCCAGCCTGGGCAACAGAGTAAGACTCCATCTCCAAAAAAAATTGCTTAAGATGTTTTTGAGATCCTGAATTTCAGGGAAACAGCTGACACCAATCAGTTTGAAGACCCCCACAGGGGAATGGGATCAGCATGAGAAGACACTTTCTTCATCTCCCTATCCCGTGACTTCATCCTGCTCTCTTTGACCAATCAACAGTCTACACACTTTGACTCCAAAACCCTTAAAATCAACAATCTACACACTTTGACTCCAAAACCCTTAAAAACCCTAGCCCCAAACTCCTCTGGAGATGGATTTGCAGTTCTTGCCTATCTGCTTGTTCTGCAATTAAACCTCTTTCTCTGCTGCCAGTCGGTGTCTTAGAATATTGACTTTCTGTGTGCATTGGGCAACGAACCTATTATGATTACAGTTCCACTAACAGACATACTTTTAATTACAACAAAACTGAGCTTCCCTTGATGAAATTTGGCATCCCTCCTAAGAATATCTGAGTCTGCTGCCACAGATCAAACGAGAAACACTCGGGTAAGGTAGAACTGGAAGTGACCTGGTTGAGCCTTGTTCCTGGGTTTGCAATGCAAGCAACTCAGTGAAATGCCCATCGGCTTTCATTTTAAAAGAGCCCTCACCAAGGCAATGACCTCACCAAGCAAACACAAAAAGCACAAATCCAGTATCTGAGTTTGCTTAGTGAAGAGGGATGACATATTTTTTTATGATTTATGTCCTTCCTCCATGTGTAGGCTTATGTCATGGGTATGTGCGGCTATGTTCATGGTATTCATACACCATGCTGACATGTATTTTAATGTGTTCTTTACATGTGACTTTTAGTTGTGAAAACGTCTTGGTCAACTCATGGAGAGGGTAAGAGGTGCCTTCAATTTTTGGCATCCTCCTTCCACCCCCTCATCCCAAGCACGATTTATAATTCGATGAGCCATATGAGTTTTACAGTGTTTCTGAAGACTGAATAATGTTTTTTAAGGCAGTACAGCACAGTGGGAAGAAGGTTTAAAGACAATATAGTCCTTCAAATTACGACTTTGAAATTATTGAGAACTGGGTGGTTTTGTGCAAGTGGGATCATTACAGAAATTTGAGGGAGTCAATGACTGTCAGTGGAGTACTTCTCCAGAAGTATTGATTCCTGAGCAAGTGGATGAGTGAAGTGTGATGGGTTTTACCAGACCAAGATCTTGTGCATTGAGAGTGCTCTGTTACCATCTCTTCCCAAGTAGGTGAACTCAAGCAAATCACTGACTTTTCTTTTTTACATTCAGAAACAAGGACCATGCTGTTTTCCCGCCTCTCCAGGAATCTTGATGAGTGGAATAGATTACTAGTAAAACGTATTGAGTTCCTTTGAAGGTACATAGCACAATACCTGGCCATAATGCTCCCAATAAATGATAGCAATTCATTATTGTAATGATGGAAGGAGGCTATTCCTCGGTGAGAACATCTCGGTTTAGAGTGGGTCTCAGGGACAATGAAAAACATTTACTGAATGAAAAGTTCTGAGGAAAAGGAGCAAACATTTGGGGTTATTTTTGTATAAAGAAATGAGAGTTCACCAAGAACCCTTGGTTTGTCAGCAACATTGTGGAATCCTTGATGTGTACTAAAGCTCTGGATTTAGGATGGTAGAAATATTTTAAAAAGTAAAGATCATGATGACTTTAGAACAGTTACCAAGCAATGTAAAACACTCCTAAATGGAGACTAGGTAGTCAATGCCGAGAGGTCAGTGGCTATTTATTCAACACATGTTTACTGAGCACCTACCCTGTATCAGAGAGTACTACATGACTGAGACACAGTGGTGACAAGGCACACATGGTTAGTGACCTTATTAACCTCAATGACCCAGAGCCTAGTGCATCATACAGAGAAATAAATAGACATCCTCAATTTAGGATGATACCTGCTATGCTAGGGTATAGAAGAGAACGCTGCAGAAGCACCTAGAAAATACAACTAACCTACTGGAAGTGGCAGGTTGTTGGGATTAAAAGACTTCCTGGGAAAGTAATTTCTAGGCTGTACCTGATAAATGAATAGTAGTTATCCAGGTAAACAAAGAAGGAAGCACATTCTAGGACATTGGGACAGTATGCTTGGACGTCCAGAGATAAGAGAACCAACTAAGGGACATCTGAGAAATTAAAAGACACTCAGTGGTTGAAATATGTCTACACGGAAACCTGCTTATGAATGTTTATAGCACCTTTATTTGCAATCATCAGCAATTAAAAGGACTCAAGGTGTCCTTCAACAGGAGATGAATAAACACACTGTGGTACATCCACACACTGGTTATTATTCAGCAATAAAAAGAAACGAGCTACCAAGCCATGAATGGACATAGAGGAACCATAAATGCATGTTACCAAGCAAGACGAGTGGTCTGAAAAGGCTGCATACTACATTATTTCAACCATAAGACATTTCTGAACAAGTCAAAACCACAGAGTAAGTAGAAGATCAATAGCTATCAGGCAGGTGGGGAGGGAGGATGGAGGAAGCCATGCATAGATGGGGAATAGGGGATTTTTAGGGCAGTAAATCTATTCTGTACACTACTATCATGGTGGATACACGTCATGATACATTTGTCAAAACCCATAAAATGTACAACACAAACAGTGAAGCTTAATGTAAACTATGGGCTTTAATTAATAATAATGCATCAATATTGGCCTATCAATTGTAACAGATGTACCACACTAATGCAAGGTCTTAATAATAAAGAAAGCTGGAGTGAGGGGTAGGAGATATATGGGAACTCTCTGTGTTCTCTGCTCAATTTTTCCATAAACTTACTCTAAAAATTAAAGTCTACTGATAAAGAAGAAAGACATTCCATATAGTTAAATCACTAAGTAGCAGATAGGATGTTTGTTCTGGAGTGGATGGGGTGGTGCTTGCTGGTTGAGAGTTTGGTGAACAATGTCTGGAGAGGAGACTGGAGATTCAAACACTAGCTGGATTATGAAGAGTCTGTGAGTCATCAGACCCCATCATAAAAGTGATAGAGAAGCATTAGGGTGAACAGTGACAAAATCAGATATGCCTTTTTAAAGAGCAACTCTGATTGCAGGGCAGAGATTTTATTAAAAGGATGAAGGATGAGAGGCAGGGAGGGTGGCTGCTGTTGTAGTCATCAATGAGACATGAAAGTGGCCAACCATAGAATCATGGCAACAAGGACACAGAGAAGGAGAGTGGTAAAGAGATGATTTAATCTGGAAGCAATTTACCTATTAGATGGTTGGATGTAGGAAGAGAGAAAGAAGGTTTTGAGCATATCATAAAAACATTTTTTAAAAACAATCATAACAACCATGTGCAAACTATGAGAAGCATGCCTGCCAGAAGCTTCTGAAGAGACAGCAAATGCAGGCGGGTTCCTCACCAGGACATTTGGTCTTGTAATTCACCACCCACTCTATTGGCCCAGTCTGTCTGTAGCAGCTGTAGGAGGGCCTTTCTACAAGCTATGGTCATCAGCTGATAATTATTTTTCTAGTTTTTTTCATGAAACTTGAGGTATTTTGATAGATATCAACCAAGTGTTGAACAGGTCTCCTGGCATGAAAAGATAGACAAAGCACTTAGAGCTTCCTCAGGGTATTTATGTCGTCGAATGCTCCTAGCTTTGAAAAAAACTGTGGCAGTTGGAGAAAATATTAATAGTTCTGTCTTTCATAATATGAGAGACAGAAATAAGGGATCTGTGGTTATTTGTATTTTAATAACAACATATACTGGTGCCTGTCTAATTATAAAAATAACTATGCAAAGTGAAAAAATGGAATATATGGAAAAACATCATGAAGAAATAACAAAGTATTGATAATATTACTACTCAGAAATAAATGTCTTGATACTTATCTTTTCAGGTTTTTTCTATACAGATGTACTTTTTTTTTTTTTTAAAGAAAATTTAGGTCATAATGCACATCTCGGTTTCTTTTTCTTACCTAAACAATTGCTTTATTAGGGTAGATTGAGTTTTGGGATAAGTGTCTATTACAAAGAGACACAAGAATATAGTGGTTCCAGTAAGATATAAGTTTTCTTCTCTCTCATGTAGGGAGGAGGAGGTTCTGGGCAGCTCTGCTCCTGCATTAGCCCAGAGACCCAGGTCTCTACTGTCTTGCTCTACACTCCAGGAGCATAGCGCTAGTCCCTATGATTGAAGCGGACCCAGTGGTACCACATGGTATCACACCAAAGAGAGAAGGAGACGAAGAGAAAATGGGAGGCAAGCAGCTTCCTTTTTTAAGAAAATGCCCTGGTAGTTGCTCCCTTCTTTTCTGCCCACTTGCCATTTGCCAAAATTTAACAACATGTTATAAATACACCTAGTTATAAAGGAGCCTGGGAAAAGTTGGTTACCCATTGCACAGCCATATATCTTGTAAAACCCCTGCATGAAAAAGCTTATTTCTAAATATAAGGGGAAAATAGATACTGAGGACATTTGTCAGCCTCTGCCTCAAGTCACCCGATCACTCAATGTGCCTTCCTAACCACATACAGCATACTCCTTCTCCAAGGGAGGCAGAGAAGTAACTATCCAGTTACTACTCCCACTCAAAGTCCAAGATTTCTGGATGACATGAAGTCCTCTCCAGAAGGACTGAAGGTGGTGAGGTCTGAGGACTTAGAGACTAATAAGCATGTTTCCTGGCACCTTCCCCATACTTAATGGTTCAATAATGGAGTCAAACAGGAAAGCAGCGATAAAAACTCCCATTTGGAAAAAAGGTGAATGGGAAACAGAGTCATTATGGTCCTAAAGAATACTGCAATCTTATTGGGAAGAAATTGTGACAAGTTTGAAATTGTGACAAGTCTCAGCCAATGCAGAAAATTCCTTGGTCAGTAGACACCGGTTCTCCCCCTCTGGCAGAAACTCCTTTGTCCACTGACCTCTTGGAGACTCTGCTTGTCCATTCACTTCTGTGGCCACAGCTAAAGTGAGTGTGGGAAAACACGCCTTCCTCGGGGATGGACAACTTTCCTTTCCTGGGGGTTGCCTTAGGGATCAGAAAATTACAGCTTTTGCAGGCCAGGTTTGTGGTTTCTTTGATCCCATAATTCTTTCAAAATTCTTAGCAGTTTTCTGGACTGTTTGCTTTCAATCATTTCCACGAACATAGAAGGACAGCCAAAGGTCTTGTCTGCATAAATCTTAGGTTTCTGGACACTCATTTGTTTGCTCATCTCTGTCCTTGGACTATTTTCTTTCTAACTCAGTAGCAACTTTGAGGCCATCTGAAATAACAGGCTTGGGTGAGACAACAATATGTTTAATTCTATATTTGCCATTGGATTGGCTCCCACGGTTCCATGAAGGGGCCCTGGAGGAAGGCTCATAGACACAGTATTATCTCTTTCTGTTTATGGTGCTGAAGCAGTCCAATTTTCCAGCTCTATGAAGCTTCAATTGCTGGACAGTCAATTCACACTGTGGTCCCAAGCACAGGAGACACCCTTATCAGAGTTGTATTTCCTTCCACCTCTACTTGCAAACTGACACATTCTTGCCAAACTTTATCTCTCTATTCATCTCTCTCTACTAAAAGCAGCAAGGAGCAGCCAACAGAAACCAACATTCTGATTTTGTTTCACTGTTTCCCCCAGAGCTCCAGGCTTGGTAAATAGATAACCTGCCTTCCAAGTGACCATAGGACCAATTTTACCACATGCTTTGCCGTGGTTTCAGAGAGGTCACCAGCTTTCCAGCCTGCAATATCTGTCTCCTTGCTGCCTATAACACAATTGTTACACAAGAATGATATAGTTCGCATTTTTATTTCCCCTGCAGGGTACTATTTCTGGTACCAATTTATGTTTAGCCATGATTCAGGCTAACCTACTGTTACACAAGGCCCCAAAACACAGCATTGGAAGATAGACTGATTTTGTTCTCTCACAAAATAAGGAGTTGGGGATGTGAAGGCATCTCTGTTTATGAGGCCAGGCAGGAACTCCGGTTTCTGTGGTCTTGTGGCTTCTTCACCTGCTAGGGTACCAGCCTAGATTCCTTATTCAAGCTTGCCCACAAGTACCACATCTGCATTCTGGCCCAGGGTGAGTGGATAGGAAGGAGAGGGCAGGCAGTTGCTTTCTTTGATGGATGTGGCTCAAGTTACTCATGTCCTTTCTGGTCACATCTCAATTTCAAGGCAGACAGGGGAAACTGTGCCTTGCCAAAACTTGGTGGGAGTGGGAGTCTACTACTGAATGCAAGATGCATAAATGGATAGTAGGAGCAACTCTTCCACACTGTTGAATGATTAGTATTTCCCAATATCCTTAAATGATTTTACAAACAAAATTTTTATTTGCTGTAGGATATTTCATCATATTCCTCTGTCATTGAACATTGTTTCCCAATTTTGGCAGCAGTATATAATGTTTAGTGAACATCTTTATTTCGCAGTTTTTACATACATCTCTGGATCATTTACTTAAGAGAGATAGAGACTTAGAAATGGAAATGTTGTGTATAAACACTTTAAAGGAAGCCGAAATGGCTTATAGAAAGATTGTAGCAATTTGTAATTCTGGCTGCAGTATGTAAATCTGCTCCCTCCTCTCATAATCTCCAATACTTAATATTTTTGTATTGTAAAACTCTTTAAAACCCAATTTATGGGACCTAATTAAACTAAAGAGCTTCTGCACAGCAAAAGAAACTACCATCAGAGTGAACAGGCAACCTACAGAATGGGAGAAAATTTTTGCAATCTACTCATCTGACAAAGGGCTAATATCCAGAATCTACAAAGAACTCAAACAAATATACAAGAAAAAAACAAACAACCCCATCAAAAAGTGGGCAAAGGATATGGACAGACATTTCTCAAAAGAAGACATTCATACAGCCAACAGACACATGAAAAAATGCTCATCATCACTGGCCATCAGAGAAATGCAAATCAAAACCACAATGAGATACCATCTCACACCAGTTAGAATGGCAATCATTAAAAAATCAGGAAACAACAGGTGTTGGAGAGGATGTGGAGAAATAGGAACACTTTTACACTGTTGGTGGGATTGTAAACTAGTTCAACCATTATGGAAAACAGTATGGCAATTCCTCAAGGATCTAGAACTAGATGTACCATATGACCCAGCCATCCCACTACTGGGTATATACCCAAAGGATTATAAATTATCCTACTACAAAGACACATGCACACGTATGTTTATTGCAGCACTATTCACAATAGCAAAGACTTGGAATCAACCCAAATGTCCATCTGTGACAGACTGGATTAAGAAAATGTGGCACATATACACCATGGAATACTATGCAGCCATAAAAAAGGATGAGTTTGCGTCCTTTGTAGGGACATGGATGCAGCTGGAAACCATCATTCTTAGCAAACTATCACAAGAAGAGAAAACCAAACACCGCATGTTCTCACTCATAGGTGGGAACTGAACAATGAGTTCACTTGGACTCGGGAAGGGGAACATCACACACTGGGGCCTATCATGGGGAGGGGGGAGGGGGGAGGGATTGCACTGGGGAGTTATACCTGATATAAATGATGAATTGATGGGTGCTGACGAGTTGATGGGTGCAGCACACCAACATGGCACAAGTATACATATGTAACAAACCTGCACGCTATGCACATGTACCCTAGAACTTAAAGTATAATAAAAAAAAAAAACAAGAAGCACATCAGTGTTAAGAAATGGAAGAGCATTACTATGGTAATTGTGAGGAGAAAAAAAATGCAATCTGATAGGGATGATGGGCATTTAAAGAAATATACAATAAAGGTTATGATATGAGGAGAAAAAAAAACCCAATTTAATATATTCTCAACTTTGTAAGTGCTTTTTACTGCAAGAAATAAAATCATCAACAACAAATTTATTTATTGGCCACCTATAACGATATTTCTCTAAAGAACCAAGATAATAGAACGATTTTTTAAAGGTTCTTCTCACTTTAAGGAAATATTTGAGTGGTGGAGGGGGAGAAAAGAGCCAGCTCGAAGCATCCTAAACAAATCTTATGCTGCGTATATTTTTGTGTGAAACTTGTTTTCTAATTAAAAAAATAAATATAGTCTCATTGTGAGAAATTTGGGGGGTAAAACAGAAAAACATAAAGAAAATTAGAATTATACTAATTAGACCAAACTAGAAAATCACCTTTTAATACTTTATTGTATCTCTACCTTATTCTTCCAAGTATTTTTTATAAACTTTGTTTTTTTTGGTGTATATACTGTTTCACATCCTTTCTTTTTACTTAAAAGCATACCTACACATTTTCCCATGACATTAGAAATCCTTCAAAACTCTAATTTTTAATAACTATATTATATGGCTATAATAAAACTAACATTTATTAAACATTCATTAAATAAGAGCAATTGAATTTAATTGTCCCAAACACAATACAAGGTCAATAATATTATAGCCCACAGTGGCAGATTTTATTATTGTACCTAATTCTTCACCCTTTTGTGTAGCCAGGAACCAATTCTCCCATCCACTCTCCAGGGCACATCTAACAATGTTTGGAGCTATTTTTGGTTGTTCCACCTGTGGGGGCGCTACTGCCATCCAGTGTGTAAAGGGAGGTGGGAATGCTGCCAAACACCCTACCATGCACAGGACAGTCCTACAGTGAAGAACCCAAAAGGTCAATGGTGCCAAGGTACTGTAGAATCATGCCTTTGACTGTGCAATTTTGTTTTTCACTCCTTGACTTGGGTTTGGCCAGTGTGACTTGCTTTCACCAATAGAATGAGGTGGAAATTACAATGTGACAATGTCTCATGTGTTTTCATTTTTCACTCTTGTGGCTCTGCTATCACCGTTTGAAGAACATGCTCTGTCTGTCTCACTAGGATAAGAGAAGAGGACAAGCGATGTGGAGCAGTGAGAAGCAAAGCTGCCCAGCCAAGTCCAGCATACATGCACCTGTGTGAGCTACAACAATGAACGATTGTTGTTTAAGGCCTCCGAGTTGTGGGGTCGTTTTTTATTTAGCAATAGGTAATTAATAATATATGGATGACAACACTAACTTATCCCCCAGGTCACAAAATTAGTAAGTGAAAGAGCTGGCTTTCAAACTCAGACCTGGCTGACTTCAGAGCCCACTCTCAACCATTCGACTAGACTGTCTTTCTAATGCCGTCACTTACATAACCATTCCTATGTGCCACACCTAAGTTGTTTTCTGTGCTTGGCAATTGCAAGTAACACTTCAGCACACATCTTTTTATGTAGAAACTTATCACCAATTCTGATTCCTCTAGGATAGAATTTCACTATGAAAGGACTTGGACTTTTTAAGGATCTTGACGCCTTTCAACTGAATAATTTTTAAAGGAGATTTGTATCATCCAATTCATTGTATTAATTAACAAAATTCCATTGCTTAATTAAGAGTTTAATTAATATTTCCTACAGCCAGCATTATAATTTTAGATAAAGTATGTAATGCATCAGAAATGGACTCTTAGGCAATGTTCGTATAATTTAAAATGCATGAGGAACACTTATAGTCAGTCATGGAGTTTTATGCAAGATGCAGTTTATTTGTGCTTTTGTATTATGTATGTGTGTGTGTGTATATATATGTGTGTATATATACATATATATATATATATATCTGGAGAAATGAAACCCACTTCTATAGCAATTCATTTTCAGGAGGCATTTTTAGGAGTAAATCCAGTAAAAAAAAAAAAATGGACCTGTCTAAACAAGACACTTCTGAAGGTGAAGTTAGCAGCAATTGTGTAGCAGCAGAGTGTTAAAGCTGGCTGAAGGGTGATGGTTTTTAGAGGGTCTATGTCTAATAAAACGCATGTCTAAGAGTGGCATGTGAATAATGTGACTTTGCCACTGTAAGCCTCAGTAAAAAAATACAGATAGATGCAAATGTCTCCCCAAAGCCAGCATGTGACCCCAGTGAAGAAAGCGGGATTTATTTGTGTTGATTTTCACTTAGCATAACCACTTCAGTCTGCAGAACATCACTGTCAAACCCTCCTGCCATGGGTGATGGTCAGCAAAACCCAGTACCACTAGGAAAGACCACTGCGGTTTCTCTAAAGGGAAGGCAGAGGAGATGGAATAGGTAGACCTGAGGCAAGAAACTGAACTGGGGTTTTACATGTTGAAATATGTGTTTTGATGTTGCCTTTAGACAACATCGGGGGCTGAGCCAGCACTACCTCCTCTGCCAAGCCCACTTGCCTGGGAGCACCCAACTCTGCCACTTGGAGGACAGCACAAGTTTGAAGCCAGTGCCATCACACAGGGCCCTGCATGCAGAAGGCCCCCCACATTTGGCACTGGAGGTTCTTAATAATTTTATATTTTAATTTGTGTTTTACAACTGAAGTCTGATGGAACAATGGAGTATGCGTAGGGGGCTTGGAGTGTCACCCACAGCTCATTCCTCTCCTCACTCCCCCTCCCCTCACAGCCAGTACAGCCCCCACCCAAAGTGATGACTCCCTCCCTCCCTCCTTCTCTTATTAAATATTTCTTGGATAGCCCCTAGTTACTGGTCAGTGTGTGGATACCATTACAGAAACATGAATAAGATACAAGTCCTGCACTAGCGAGGGAGTAAATAGGGAACTGAATAATTACAACACAGCCCTGAAGCCCTGTGCCACAGGGGTCCAGAGGAGGGATTGGCTGACTTATGGCCAAGAGAGTGAAGAAAGCTTCATGTGGGCTGGGCACAGTGGCTCCTGTCTGTAGTCCCTGCACTTTGGGAGATCTAGGATGGGAGGATCACTTGAGGCCAGAACTTAAAACCAGCCCGGGCAACATAGCAAGACCCCATGTCTACAAAAAAATGAAAAGTAAAATAAATTAACTGGGTGTGGTGGTGCACTCATCCCAGCGACTCAGGAAACTGAAGTGGGAGGACTGCTTGAGCCCAGAGTTTGTGGTTATAGTGAGCTGATCCAGTCACTACACTCCAGTCTGAATGACAGAGTGATACCCTGTCTCAAAAAAAAAGAAACACAAGAGGAAGGGAAGGGAAGGGAAGGGAAGG